>NW_015557102.1:707818-710448 GCF_001515605.1 Sinocyclocheilus anshuiensis | reverse complement strand
ATGCAGTACCTCTTAAATCTAATTTACAGTCATGATTTTAGATGTAATGTGACAGATTACAATGCAAAACATGCAAGAACCAAGGGTGCTTTGGAGTCAATAATAATGTCATATCTGTGATGAAAGGTACATTAACTTTAATTCAACACAAGCAAAAGAGATTTGTGAGCTCCAGCTCAGATTTTCAGGGAATAATTTTTTTTTCTTTGTGCAAAACTGCCATACAGCTTTCGAAGACTTGGAATGCTCACAAGTCCTAGTTCTACTTTCATGATAGTTTTATCTACTCTGTTTTCAATATATGGATATTATTTAGCCATTTGGTGTGCTACTGAAGAAAGACAATCATACAGGGTTTGAATGTCAAGATGAGGTGATAAACTATAGGAGAACAGTCATTGCACTGTCAGCTTGAGATAAAAACCTTCTTTTGTCATTAACGCTTTGAGGAAAACATCAGAGCCCGTTTCATTCAATAAAACACTAGAAATCCAAAACAAATTTTTGATCTATGACCATGACGTGCAAAATAATGCAACAATTAGGCTATTAACATGGCCTTTCCAAAACAAACAACAAATGTTATCATGCTTATTTACTCAAAAAACATCATGACATTCACTAACATATCTGTATGCAATATGCATGGATTGAAGAAGTGGGAAATATTGGGTGGGTTACATGCTAAACTAAAACCAGACCACATACCACATGCAAGCAAGTCTCATATCAACCCGAGCTACAAGCTGCCATGGAAAGAAATCCAAGCTCGGTCACATGAAGTTATTTATGGTATTTCTGAACCTGCTGTGACAAAGCTATGAAGTGAGAAAAATACCATGATCGCTCACAACCAGCAGACTTTATTTACAGATAACATAACAAAACACATTTATAGAGCATCTCTGTGTGTTCTGCATGATTCATGAGGGCCTGAATCAGGTACAATATGAACGGAGTCAAATCACAAAGCAAATCCTGTTTAACATCTTTACAACTGTGAGCTCTCATTCTTAAACTCTAAACCTATGGCTTTGCTAGTCAAATATGCAATATTTATCAGGAACACATCAGGACTCAAAAGTACTGGAATCAGCACCCACAGAGAACAAACCCATATCCAGTGACATCCAGTCACTGATCTGCCATGTGACATGCTCTGTATTTTTGGAGCAATAAATGTCAAGAGTTTTGATTTCTGATGCTCTATTTCTGAGGGATGACAAACACTAAACAGAAGTGCAGGATCCTTACACACCCACTTCTGTGGATCCCCCAGGAATGCTGAAAATAACATGAATTTAGTCATTCATTTTTTCGTTCCAGAAGCACTTCACTAATTCCACAGTAAATCATCCAACTCATGTTAGCAGGGAGAAAATCTGCATTTACCATAGTTCTTGCATAGTAGCTATGGTATTTGTGTGATATCATAGTAAGCAGGCACTGCTTTATCATGGTTAGACCAACATAACTAACAAACAAACGGTATTTGCAAACAACTACCATATTTGTCATAAAAAATAAGCAGATACCACAGTTAATAATTGAAATCATAGTAAAATCTCGCGATTTCGAAAACGCATAATGATTAAACGCGATAGTGCCAAAATACTAAAACAGAAAACTATCACTTATACACGTATTCCCTCTAGACCGGCATAAACTAACACAAACAACACCCTAATAATATCAAACTAGTAGAAACACTAACATTAATAGATAACTACACTAAAAAGCAAATTTATCAAATAAAAACAGTCCATAAGCCCCCAGCATTTAGCAGCAGAGCCAACTTCAAAAACACTGCGCTGCTTTGATTAAAATATCTTCACAAACGCTATTACTCATTAATACACCACTTTAGATCATATCACTCTGTTTTAAAAAAGCATATAAAACGAATAAATTCATACTAAATTTAAAAAAATGAAAAATAAACAGTTTTTTGATGTGATAACATTGAGGTTTACACATACCCTAATAATATCAAACTAGTAGAAACACTAACATTAATAGATAACTACACTAAAAAGCAAATTTATCAAATAAAAACAGTCCATAAGCCCCCAGCATTTAGCAGCAGAGCCAACTTCAAAAACACTGCGCTGCTTTGATTAAAATATCTTCACAAACGCTATTACTCATTAATACACCACTTTAGATCATATCACTCTGTTTTAAAAAAGCATATAAAACTAATAAATTCATACTAAATTTAAAAAAATGAAAAATAAACAGTTTTTTGATGATAACATTGAGGTTTACACATAGGTTTCGCTTCGGCTAGCTAGTGCGTTAGCCTACTAGCTCAGCGTTTGAGGCTCCATTTATGTACAAAACCACTGAAAATAGACAACAGAACGCCTAATAAAGTGTGTTAAGTGTTGAATTAGTGCAATATAAACTAGTATGAATAACAAGCAATAATAATATGCCGTGAATTAAGTCCGCTCGACTGCATTGTCACTCGACAACATAAGCAGTGGGATCATTTATCTCTCGTGTCATTTTTCATCTTGTATCTGGCCGTGTCTCGGATATTTTTTGGTTTTGTAATGTCACCTGTACGTAGTTGCTCTCGCAGTACTCGGCGACTCTCTCTAGGTTGGCGTAGCTGTCCAGCAGAG
>NW_015557102.1:703827-707271 GCF_001515605.1 Sinocyclocheilus anshuiensis | reverse complement strand
CTCCTCTTCCAACAACATCTGCAGCTCCGCCATCTTCACATCTTACTGATGCATGCAGGAGGAAAACACCATCACACTCCCCTCTCCCTCACTGATGCACGCAAGAGGAAAACACCATCACATTACCCCCCTCTCTCTCTTTCACATTCACAATTCTCTTTCCTCTTCCCCTATATGGTTATATTTGTCACTCTTTCTGTATCTCTATAATGCTCTATTCAACAGAACGGTTTCATTATTTGGCCAAGATGGATGGATGGATGGCAGGATGAATGCATAGATAGATAGATAGATAGATAGATAGATAGATGCACTTCATCACACTCTTTTATTAGTATAGAAAGACTGCAGTTAAAAGACTGCGATTCAAAATTAATCATTGTTTATGGAATGTCTGTGATATTCAAAGGGAATGAAGGTCTAAAAACAATGGCATATAGTTTTAATAACCTGAACCAGTTCTAAATGACATTGCTTTGATCTTATCAATTGCTGCCCCACACAATATAGAGCCAATGGCCATGCATAATTTCCCAAGAGGCTAATTCAGGGACATGAGCTTTGAGTCCTTCAGTTCCTCTTGCTGACTGTGATCCAGGTGTCATCTTTGGGTGTGGTCACCAGCTCATACCTGGCCTCAACCACCTGCCCGTCCACCCTGTGCAGTCTCAACCTGCGCACCAGCGTGCTGAGCAGCACTGCAGCCACAGTATATGCAAATCTAAAGAGAGGAAGAGAAGGACAGAGCGAGAAGATTTGTGAACTATGTGACAGTGAATGTTTCTTACAAGAATAGTTTACCAAATAATGAAAAATCTGGTCATTATTTACTATATAAAATATTTTTATTTGACAAAACAATAATAGTAAAAAAGGTATTCCTATATGTTTATAGTAGTGGTTCTCAACCAGGGGCCAGAGTCCATTAGGGGGCTGTATGATGGATTAAAATAATTTCATTTAAAGGAACACTCCACTACTTTTGAAAATAGACTAATTTTCCAACTCCCCTAGAGTTAAACAGTTGAGTTTTACCGTTTTCGAATCCATTCAGCCGATCGCCGGGTCTGGCGGTAGCACTTTTAGCTGTAGCTTAGCATAGATCATTGAATCTGATTAGACCGTTAGCATCTCGCTCAAAAGTGACCAAATAGTTTCTATATTTTTCCTATTTAAAACTGGACTCTTCCGTAGTTACATCATGTACTAAGACCGACGGAAAATTAAAAGTTGTGATTTTCTAGGCCGATATGGCTAGGAACTATACTCTCATTCCGGCGTAATAATCAAGGAACTTTGCTGCCGTACCATGGGTGCAGCAGGCGCAATGATATTACGCAGCGCCTGAAAATAGTCCCCTCCCCAGCACGCTCCCTGTGCAAGCAGGTGGTCACATTTGGTTATGTTGACGGAAGTTAGCCTATTTTCAGGCCTAGAAAATCGCAACTTTTCATTTTCCGTCGGTCTTAGTACACGATGTAACTACAGAAGAGTCCAGTTTTAAATAGGAAAAATATAGAAACTCTTTGGTCATTTTTGAGCGAGATGCTAACGGTCTAATCAGATTCAATGATCTATGCTAAGCTACAGCTAAAAGTGCTACCGCCAGACCCGGAGATCGGCTGAATGGATTCGAAAACGGTAAAACTCAACTGTTTAACTCTAGGGGAGTTGGAAAATGAGCCTATTTTCAAAAATAGTGTTGTGTTCCTTTAAGGTAAACACTATCTTTAAAATAAGGAATAACAGCTAATCAAGCTAATATTTCTTATTTGAATTAATTCCCTTAACAACTATCCTTTTTAGGTTTCCATGGTCTTGGAAAACCTAAGGAATTTTAAAAGTTATTGAAGTTTCTATACTGATTATACATTTTTTGTTATGTTGAGATTTTTTATATTTTATCGTATAGAAATTGATTAAAAAAACTAAATTGTGAGTAAAACTTCTCGTAATCACAAACGATTGAAAAAGTCATGTAAATTAATTACTCAATAAGAGTGTGAACTCTTTTAATATATAGCCAGCCAATCCTAGTTTGTGGAAATTAAGAGTTTGAAAACAAACAGCCTTCTCATTACACCAGAAATATCTTCACCTATTAGGGGCCTATAAACGTTGTCAAAGTCTCTTACAATCAAAAGAAAGATCACTCAGCAGACATATTTGCATCACCTCCAGCCTACAACTCCTATCTACTTAAATGGAGAAAAATCTGACATTACCTGTCCCTTACCTGTTTCTAGAATTATTTACAAAGCAGAACTTATTTTGCCATAATGCGTTACAATTTCTTTCAAAGAGCCCCATAAAAGTAGTTCATATGAGTCCTATTGACCAGTGACGCTCAACCATTTTTAATTCCTCGGCCCTCATTGTCCACGACAATATTAAAGACTGTATATACTAAGGTGGTTTTGGAGCCTGACGGACCCCATTCCCATTCACTTTTGCTGTATGAAGTAGAGCAGCCTGAACATTTTGCTAAACATCTCCTTTTGTGTTAAACAGAAAAAAGTTCATATAGGTTTGGAAGGACAAAAGGGTGAATAATTGATAAACTTAATTTTTTTTTGTGATCTTTGTTATGGTTATTTATTAAAGATAATATATGAATTTCTCTCCTTGTACCTTAGTTCAGGGCAGGCCTGGCTCCCTGAAAACCCAAGCAGCGAGAAGCTCTTCATTACTGACTCATCAGCAAATCTGTCAGGATTAAATCTGTCAAAGTAGACAAACAAGTGAGAATACCAGCAAACCATGAACCTTACACAACCTTATATAAAATGAACATACACAAACACACCTGTATGGAAGTGACCAAGTATCTGCATCTTGAAGGACGACGCCCAGGGCATAGATAACCAATGTCTACAAACATACAACCAGTATTATTTTTAACATTATAGGCAAGTCACAGCACTCTCTACACAGCACTCTCCATACTGACTAGACTAGATATAATTAGAAGTATATGAAAGCATAATTTGCAAAAAACAAACAAACATGCAAGTGGCTAAGGATATTTTAAAAGTCTGTGAATGACTGAATGAAACCTGCAAAGCTTTTTAAAGGGGTCATATGATGCGATTTCAATTTTTCCTTTCTCTTTGGAGTGTTACAAGCTCTTGGTGCATAAAGAAGATCTGTAAAGTTGCAAAGACTAAAGTCTCAAATCCAAAGAGATATTCTTTATAAAAGTTAAGAGTCAACCACGCCTACCTAAAACAGCTCATTCTAACACGCCCCCAACATGTCTACGTCACGATGTGGGAAGTTTTGCATAACGCCGCCCAAATGTTCACGCAAAGTACGAAGGTGTAACTTTTATTCTTGCTGTTGCCGCCGCCGCCGTGTTGTGGAGGCGCTGTGTGTTTCGTTGTGAAAACGAAACTACTTTGTTTGGCCTTCCAAAAGAGGACACAACTAGAAATCAGTGGTTAA
>NW_015557102.1:693259-703660 GCF_001515605.1 Sinocyclocheilus anshuiensis | reverse complement strand
AGCCGAATGGATTCGAAAACGGTAAAACTCAACTGTTTAACTCTAGGGGAGTTGGAAAATGAGCCTATTTTCAAAAATAGTGTTGTGTTCCTTTAAGGTAAACACTATCTTTAAAATAAGGAATAACAGCTAATCAAGCTAATATTTCTTATTTGAATTAATTCCCTTAACAACTATCCTTTTTAGGTTTCCATGGTCTTGGAAAACCTAAGGAATTTTAAAAGTTATTGAAGTTTCTATACTGATTATACATTTTTTGTTATGTTGAGATTTTTTATATTTTATCGTATAGAAATTGATTAAAAAAACTAAATTGTGAGTAAAACTTCTCGTAATCACAAACGATTGAAAAAGTCATGTAAATTAATTACTCAATAAGAGTGTGAACTCTTTTAATATATAGCCAGCCAATCCTAGTTTGTGGAAATTAAGAGTTTGAAAACAAACAGCCTTCTCATTACACCAGAAATATCTTCACCTATTAGGGGCCTATAAACGTTGTCAAAGTCTCTTACAATCAAAAGAAAGATCACTCAGCAGACATATTTGCATCACCTCCAGCCTACAACTCCTATCTACTTAAATGGAGAAAAATCTGACATTACCTGTCCCTTACCTGTTTCTAGAATTATTTACAAAGCAGAACTTATTTTGCCATAATGCGTTACAATTTCTTTCAAAGAGCCCCATAAAAGTAGTTCATATGAGTCCTATTGACCAGTGACGCTCAACCATTTTTAATTCCTCGGCCCTCATTGTCCACGACAATATTAAAGACTGTATATACTAAGGTGGTTTTGGAGCCTGACGGACCCCATTCCCATTCACTTTTGCTGTATGAAGTAGAGCAGCCTGAACATTTTGCTAAACATCTCCTTTTGTGTTAAACAGAAAAAAGTTCATATAGGTTTGGAAGGACAAAAGGGTGAATAATTGATAAACTTAATTTTTTTTTGTGATCTTTGTTATGGTTATTTATTAAAGATAATATATGAATTTCTCTCCTTGTACCTTAGTTCAGGGCAGGCCTGGCTCCCTGAAAACCCAAGCAGCGAGAAGCTCTTCATTACTGACTCATCAGCAAATCTGTCAGGATTAAATCTGTCAAAGTAGACAAACAAGTGAGAATACCAGCAAACCATGAACCTTACACAACCTTATATAAAATGAACATACACAAACACACCTGTATGGAAGTGACCAAGTATCTGCATCTTGAAGGACGACGCCCAGGGCATAGATAACCAATGTCTACAAACATACAACCAGTATTATTTTTAACATTATAGGCAAGTCACAGCACTCTCTACACAGCACTCTCCATACTGACTAGACTAGATATAATTAGAAGTATATGAAAGCATAATTTGCAAAAAACAAACAAACATGCAAGTGGCTAAGGATATTTTAAAAGTCTGTGAATGACTGAATGAAACCTGCAAAGCTTTTTAAAGGGGTCATATGATGCGATTTCAATTTTTCCTTTCTCTTTGGAGTGTTACAAGCTCTTGGTGCATAAAGAAGATCTGTAAAGTTGCAAAGACTAAAGTCTCAAATCCAAAGAGATATTCTTTATAAAAGTTAAGAGTCAACCACGCCTACCTAAAACAGCTCATTCTAACACGCCCCCAACATGTCTACGTCACGATGTGGGAAGTTTTGCATAACGCCGCCCAAATGTTCACGCAAAGTACGAAGGTGTAACTTTTATTCTTGCTGTTGCCGCCGCCGCCGTGTTGTGGGTAAGTAGGTTTTTTATATTTAAATAATTTGCGAGTTTTGAGCAGTGTAGAGTATTCTTGTTGTTTGTTGTTTCTCCGATCACAAATGCAGATACGCACTAATCCACAAATTACTTAAGTTATTCGGTTTATAAATGTGCCTGACACTCCCTCTGATGAGAAATAAACCAATATCCCGAGTTATTCAGTTACTCCTAACAGTACATTGACTGAACTGCTAAAAGAGAACCGATGATGGGATGTGCTCGAGCAGAGCAGCTGGACTGATTCTCGTCCTGCTGGGAGACGGCATCACAGTATGTTAAGGGGCGTAACATTTCCATCACACGCTTGAGGCATTCGGCCAATCACAACGCACTGGATAGCTGGCCAATCAGAGCACACCTCACTTTTTTAGAACGATGAGCTTTGTAAAAATCGATGCGTTTCAGAAAGGCGGGGCATAGAGGAGAAACAATAATGTACATTATATGGAAAATAATGTGTTTTTTGAACCTTAAACCACATAAACATTGCATTACACCAAATACACCAAATAATGTTCTTTAATCTTTTTAGCAACGTCATATGACCCCTTTAAGTCTTTATGTGGGCCTAGTAATGAAAAAGTCTAGTTCTTACTTCTTTGGGAATGACATGTTGGTCCACCTTCCCCTCCACCTCCTGTAATCTGGCAGCCATTGGCGTCAGTTTGGCTGTGCGGACCGTTTCATTCAGCACCTGCTGGCAGTATCTGGAGGAAAACGTGAACCAGAATCATGATTTCCAGACAAAGTGATGGCCATGTGGAATAAAGTTTAACTCAAGGTATTTTATTGAAATCACAGAATTGCCACACATATGCCCTCTGGTGGCCAGAATGTACAGAGAAAAGAAAAACCCAGGAGCATATACATATAAAAAACAAGTATACTGCAAACCCATATCTCTGGAACAAACCAGCTCTTTTTTTGGAGCTTTAAAATGTTACTATTATACTATAAGTACTATTAATTCCTTCATGTTTAAACCTTTTTCACATAAGGGTCGCTTGATTTAGCATCTTGTAAATCAATAAATGTGAATACCATATGGATAATATTGACAGAATCATATCAGAAGCTATGACTGTTGCTCACCTAAGTTGTGGAATCTTCTCCAAGGTAACAGGCTCCTCTCCAAGCACTTCAACAAGCTCATGATAGAGCCGTTCCTGCACTGCTTCTGAGACTGATAGGAAGTGAACTGCCCAGATGCACACTGGGAAATAATACAGATGAGAACAGGCATAAATTATGTATAAGAATAACAGGAATACAGACATGAAGGTAAAAAAGCAAAGCTCCACAGTGTTATCATTAACTAAAACTATAAAAAAAAAATGTTGTTAATTGAAGCTTAAATAAAATAAAACGTAAATATTATATTAAATACGTAAATTAAATGAAATTTAGAAAAGTTTAAGTTGAAGCTCTAAAGTTAATAACTGAAAACAATATTAATAAATAAATTACACCTAAATAGTAATAAACAAAACACATAAATTACTTAATATTAAACTAAAACTAAATTATAAATATAAAAATAAAAGCTAATGTTAAAATGTCAATAAAAACTATAATACTATACAATACTAAAATAACACTGAAGCTACATCAAACAACTAGAAAGGAGAAATGGAAACTTACAGTTAGCAGTGATCACACAGCCAGCTAGAGTAAAAACCATACCATCTTCCATCACCTGAGGACAAAAAAAAAAGCAGCAAAACATATTTAATAACTGTTTGTTTATAATTTATGCATAAATCTTAGTATCTCAATTTGAAAATGAACCATACTGTGTTGAGATGATGTTACCTGTCGCTCTGTCAGATTGGCTTGTAGTAAATAGTTAACGAAAGATGACTGACTGGATCCTTGTCCACTGCTCTGCTTTGCCACAGACTTCAGCACCGACTCCATCTCAGCCAGAGCTGAAAATAACAAAACCACATGATCAATTGACATTGAACAATAAGGCCAACACTTTCAAACGCTGCTCAGCTGCCTTCTTACCGCTCTCATAATGAGTCTTTCTGCTGGAACTCTTCTCTAGGGATCCATCCAGATAACCTTTACCAATCTCTGACCAGATCTAATCAAATCCAGATATATATGCATTTTCATGTAAAATACCAAATTTTGTATTAATAATAATAATTTTCATAAGCATGACATTAAATATACCTAGAGAGGAATGCTCACCGCTTCATGGTTCTTACGGAACCGGATGACCTCAGCATCATCCCGAAAACGACTCCCCATGGCAAGCTGAGTGACAGCCTTCATAGCCAATCCAAGCAGATGAGCACAAAGAGGCGTGTGCTGTGATTTAGGATAAGATGCCCACTTATCAACCAGCTCCTCCACCAGCTAAAACAAAGGCAGAGTAGTAAGAGAGGGATAACATGTTTAAAAATAGGGACTGTTCAGTATATTCAGTACTGTTGATTATATGAACAAAAACAAATCACCTATGGTTTACTATCAAAAAGAATTCAAGAACTTTAGTTTAAGGCAGATATCACTGGGTTAGTCAAATTAACGCAATGAAGAGAACAACTTTGTTGTTGTTGTTAGGCCTAATAGTGAAATCCTGAACTAGGGATATATCTAAAAACTCGTGAACAGACCTGAAGCAATAGAGGGAAGTTGTTCTCCAGGGTTTTATTGATAGCTCCCTCATACACTTTTTTTCTTATCATCGACTCCGTCACTCCCGCTCCTGAACCTGACTGGTAACCTAGCAATGACTTGAGCATTGTCTCAAAGGAATCCGCTGAGGAAAGGGTACAAACATATGTGTTCGAAAAATCATGCATAATAATATGCATAAAAAATGCCAAAACATTTTTTATGGCAATAAATAAGATACTTTATACACTACCATCCAAATGTTTGGGTAAGAAAGTTTTTTTTTTTTTTTTAAATGATCAAAAGTAACAGTAATGACATGTATGTTACAAAAAAGGTTTCTGTTTCCAGAAAAATATTCAACATTTCTGAAGAGACTTGTGACAGAGACCGAAGAAATGACTGCTGAAAATTCAGCTTTGCCTTCACAGGAAAACATTTCTTTTTTAAATATATTAAAACAGAAAAGAGTTGTTTTAAACTGAAAAAAAAAATAATATTTCACTCTATTACTCTTTTTACTGTTTTAGTGAGCAAATAAATGCAGCCTGGGTGAGAAAAGACACTTCTTTCAAAAATCTTACTGACCCCACACCTTTTGAAAGGTAGTGTATCATGAGTCAAATAAATAACAAATGAATCATAATATCATATGTAATTTTATGATAAAATATTAACATGTAATTTCTCAAGAGGAGCTTTGTCAAAACACGTATTCTCTCCCTTGGTGCAGGCCACTCACTCGTCCAGTTGGGGTTGATGTGTTGTCGTAGTCGGTCCACAGCACCAAGGCTGACCACTGGTCTCCGACCGAACCAGAAAGATGCCACAGACCCAAACTCATCATGAAGACCCACCAGGAACTCATGCAGGCTTCCTTTGTTCACTATATCTGGCAGATTCCCATCTCTGGAAAAGTAAAGCAAGACGTTTGTTGGAGAAACTGACTAAAGGTCGAAAGGAAATAAAGAGAGGACAGTATCTCAAACTCTTACTTCTCTTCTGTGGGGTTTAGTCCTGGCACACCAGAGGCACTTCTAGATGACTGACATTAAAATAAAAAAAACGTCGGGTTAATATACACATATTTGAAATATTAAAGTCCCTTGACAGCAAATTATAGCAGTTTTAATGGCTGGCTTTCTTTTACGTATATTCAACGTTTAATCAAGACAGAAAATGCATTCTCAAAAATAAGAAAACTCCATAGTCCAGTGATGACCTTCTAAATGCAGCAGGTCAGAATTTAAACCAAACATATTTAATGGCGATTCAAACATATACTTCATATAAAACATGATCACAACAACTACAAAACAGTTCAGATAATATTTAGATTTTTCACCGGATACAAATACAGGACGGCACCGATCAGGATAATGACAAATGTCACTGCAAATATAGCAAAATCCAGCATATTTGCTTTTCAGAAACGTCTGAGGATCGTCATAAATGTAATTAAACCGTTCACTGAACTAGTAGCTAACAATCCACGTCTACAGTGACCATCAGAGACCTGCGCCCCTGTACATCGGTACTCAACTACACATCCTGTGAACGAGGCTAAACCAATCCATCGCAGAAAATTGTTGTTTAGGGATATTTATTTGAAGTCTGTAGTACAGCCTGGATATTTTTTTAACCAACACATCTTCCATGATTTTTTGTACCCACATATACCTGATAAGGTTAATATAAGTATATAAATCTTTATTGTCCGTCTTTTATTACATATATTTTTGCAATATTTGTTTATTTTAATTATAAATAACGTTAGTCGTTTTTTTACCACATTATGAGTTTGTTTATAATCAAGGGGGCGGAGCTAAAGATAATTAGGCTCGTTATGAACTATTTAAATGTGACACACAGGAAAAAGTAGCTACTTAGCGAAAGTAAGCCGCAAAATGTCAGTAATTACAGCATTAATTGCGTTTACGCTTAGTGTATATTCAAGCAATGCTCGGGATCCGCAGTCTCCCTGGCAGATGCCGCAGTATCAGGCCGGTGGTTTATCATTCTCACCGGTTCTGAAGGAGTTTCCCCAGCAGCAGAGGGTTCCGTTTTCGCCGGAGTTGAGTCTGTTGAGCTCGTCTTTCTCCGGCTCTCAGCGCTGTGTGCTGGAGCAGTATGAGCGCATCGAGTGTGGAGAGCCTGGCATCACTTCAGATGAATGTGAGCTTATCAGCTGCTGTTATGATGCGCAGGGCTGTTACTATGCCAAGGCAGGTGAGCGTGAAAAATTTATCCTATTTAGGCTAGTACTTTTAATCTCTCCCAATATGTATGAAAGAAGTTTCTCGTGCTGTAAAAACTGTAGAAATATTATTACAAATAAACTAAATTTATTTATTTATGGCAAAGCTGATTTTTTTGTTTCTTTAGCAGCCAGTCTTCAGTATGACATTATCCTTCAGAAATCATAGTAATATGCTCTATTTGGTGCTCAGTTAACATTTCTTGTTATTATCAATGTTGAAAACAGTTGCTGCCTAATATTTCGTGGGAACTGTGATGCACTACCATTTAAGCTTGGAGTAATATATATATATATATATAAGAAAATAATGCATCATGGTTTCCACAAAAATGCTGAGCAGCAAAAATTATTTTCAATATTAATAATAAGAATCGTTATTAGTAACTGACCACCAATAATACTCGATGATAATTGCAGCAAATCAGCATATTAGAATGATTTCTGAAGGATCATGTGACACTGAAGAGTGGAGTAACGATGCTGAAAATTCAGCTTTGCATCGCAGGAATAAATGACATTTTAAAATGTATTAAAGTTTAGTATTATTTCACAATATTACTGTTTTAGTGTATTTTTGATCAAATAAATGCAGCACTGATGAGCATCTTTCAGATGATTTCTTTGCGATTTCTTTCAAAAACTGTTAGGAATCACAATTATTCCAAACTAGTGTATTTTCATACTACTGGTGTTGTGTGGAAACAAAAATTCATTTGACATCTATGGCAGTCGTTAGGCCATTTTCTTTAAATAAATATTATATTTTATATTATATAAACCATCTACACTGGTTTAATCATGGTTATGAGCTGTCATCCATTTATATTCTGCTGATTACTATAGGTTTACTCCAAGTACCACAGTAAAACTTTAGTTACTATTCAGTAAATGAATAATTTAAGCACTGCAACTGTATAATGCCTCCATTATTGTGTGCAAAACATTACATTGGTCTTTTTTTTTTTTTCCTGTTTCTTCCAGTCACTCTGCAGTGCACGAGAGATGGGCAGTTTGTATTGGTGGTTGCTCGAGATGCCACCATGCCGCACATCAGTTTAGACTCCATCCACATGCTGGAGAATGACCCCAGTGACCTCTGCGCTCCTGTCGGCAGCACTGCCAGCTTTGCCATCTATCAGTTTACTGTCAGCTCCTGTGGCACCAGAATGAAGGTGGGTATGAATGGTGGGAGAGCCTTGGAGAGTTTTAGTTTACCCTATGGTCACTATTATTTGTCCTCCATTATATCCTTCAGGAAGAAAGTGGTTTTGTTATTTATGAGAACATGATGTCTTCCGCGTATGAAGTGGGCGTTGGACCTCGTGGATCAATTACAAGAGACAGTTCTTATGAGTGAGGAGTCTGTTTTTATGTTGATGTTTTTGGTATGATCAGTGGAAGGGGGCCCAATATTTCCTGTCTGTGTCTTGAAGGCTGAAGTTCCAGTGCAGGTATTCGGGATCAGCTGTAGAGGCTCTGGTGGTGGAGGTGAATACAGTTCCTCCTCCTCCCCCTGTCTCTCAGAACGGTCCACTCCGAGTGGAGCTCAGGCTCGCCGATGGACAGTGCAGCACTAAAGGATGCTCTGATGGTGAGCAGAAGGCCTCTTCATTGTCATTATTTAAATCGTCTCTTAAAACGCATCTTTTTTCCTTGGCCTTTGACACCTGATGTTGATATTTGGTTATTTATTTTAGTTTTTCTATGGTCTCTTAATGTGTTTTAGTTGTATTTTATGTCTTGTAGGAATTTTTGTTTTTCTGTACAGCACTTTGGTCCACTTTGGTGTTTTTAAATTGCCTTTATAAATAAAGATTGATTGATTGATTGAAATGTGGCTTACCTAGTAAACTGGATGAGTTTTATTATTTCATTTAAGCACGTTTTGCCAAGTCATCCTGAAATGTTCCTGGTCAAACAAGAACAAGTCCCAAAAAATCTAGAATTTTGACTGTTCTTCAGGACCCAAAACGTTACAGAAACTTGGTACAAAAGTAACAGTAATTTCTAAATACACTATCATTCATAAGAATGAGGTTGGTGAGATATGTTTTTGAAACAAGTCTTTTATGCACACCAAGGCTGCATTCATTTCATCAAAAAATGAAGCAGAATATTAGTAGTAATATTATTACAATTTAAAATAACTATTTCTGTTTTAATGTATTAAAATATAATTTATTCCTGTGATGTCAAAGCTGAATTTTCAGCATCATTACTTCAGTCTTCACTGTCACATGGTCCTTCAGAAATCATGTTGCTCCGGAAACATTTATTATTATTATTAATGTTGAAATATGGGGTACTGTAAAACTACCTTGAATACCGCTAATATGGAATGCGTTCATTACCAGGTCAAAGACTATCACTGTACAATGCGACGCAGTTAATTAATTCAATATTCTCTTTGTGTATTTAAGAGGATATGTACACCTCGTACTACTCGGAGGCAGACTACCCTGTTACTAAGGTTTTGAGAGAACCAGTGTATGTGGAGGTGCGGATTCTGGAGAGGACTGATCCAAATCTCATCCTGGTCCTGGA
Source organism: Sinocyclocheilus anshuiensis (assembly GCF_001515605.1). NCBI lineage: Eukaryota > Metazoa > Chordata > Actinopteri > Cypriniformes > Cyprinidae > Sinocyclocheilus > Sinocyclocheilus anshuiensis. The sequence continues at coordinate 694,460 of NW_015557102.1, read as the reverse complement.
CCACTGCTGGACCACTTCAAATCCTGAATCCCTGAGCCTGCCTCAGTGGGACCTTGTGATAAATGGGTAAACCTGCTCCACTTCTCTAATTTATCTAAGGAAACGTGGGCATTTAGTGTCAGTGTGTTAACTTGATGCCAAAACAACTGAAAATGCCTCAATTATACAATGGCTTACATGTTCCATTGTCTTATTACTCTTCATAGCTGTCCATATAAGGAAGACCATCACCTGACCACAGTGCTTCCCGTTGCACAGTCAGGACTGCAGTACCCATCTCATTACAAACGCTTCGTTGTGAAGATGTTCACCTTTGTAGATCAGTCCTCACTTGCACCTCAGCAGGAAAGGGTATGTACTGTCTTGCCCACCACATGTTCTCCTTGGCTCTCATTATCTTATTGTCCTCTGCCACGTCTTTAACAGATTTTCGTTCACTGCACTACGTCTGTTTGCCACCCCTCCACCACTGAGTCATGTGAGCCCAGCTGTGGCAGCAGGACAAGTGAGTGCACCATAGAAATTTCTAGATGTTGTGGTTAATAATAATAATAATTAGTAATAATAACAAATATTTATTAATGATAGCAAATATTTATTATTATTATTATTATTATTATTATTAATTGAACATATTGGTTGTGTATTAATGTTAATATTTAGCTATTTTAATAAAAATGCATACATTTTCAATCATTTAATTATAATAATGTAACCCTTAAGAATAAAATTAATTAATTTTAAATAATTATTAACAATAATATTTAACTGCTAAATTATTAAACAATTATTTTAAATACTTTAACATGACATAATGACGTTATTATTATTATTATTATTATTATTATTAAGAAATATGTACTGGTAGTAGTAATAAAATAATATAAATTATAGTAATTATTAACAAATGTATTATTAATAGTTGTTGTGGTAGTAGTTGTTGTTGTTGTTATTATTATGAAGAAATATGTAATAGTAGTAATAAAATATAAATAATAAAAATGATGGTAATTATTAACAAATGTTATTAGTAGTAGTAGTAGTAGTAGTGATTATTATTATTAATAATATTTATTAATACATTGGTTGTTGTGTATAAATATTATTTTTAATAATAATAATATTATTATTATTATTATTATTAAGATTATTTAAATAACCCACGAATGTAATTATAATTTCACATTTAATTGATAACAAG
>NW_015557102.1:682146-693249 GCF_001515605.1 Sinocyclocheilus anshuiensis | reverse complement strand
GAATAAAGTTTTTTTTTTTTTTTTTTTTAATTTAGGAAGGGCCATTTCAGAAGACTTGAAGGATTCTGAGGAAAAGGTTGTAGTTTCAAGTGGGGAGGTCATACTTGTACCCCATTTGCCAGTTTCTGATAATCTAGCAGATAAAGAAGGTATAAAAGCGATGTTATGTTTTTTTTTTTGTTTTTTTTTAAATATTCATGTAGTGAACAACCCATGCAAACTAGCCTTAACCTGGAAATGTATGTCTTCTAGTCCCACAGATATTGGATTATGGATTATGGGCGGCAGGAGCTCTCACTGTGTTTGGTGTCTGTGGGCTTGTGGTGGCTGTTTTAATTCAGCGGGCCAAACCTCGCCCTCAGCCCGCTCCAGTGTGACATTTAATAAAATGCCAAAACAATGTGGCCTCTTGTGAAATCACTTGTATATCGATCAGACAAAGAATGGTTTATTTAAAAAAAAAAAAATTATTGCTGAGACCTTACAATAGGCAAGTGTTTGACATTTCTAATATATACAATGACAAATCAACCATGTATCAAAATGCCTTCAGGTGCCTTATGCAGTGATGTTTCCCTTCTCTTCTGCTTTTGGATGTTCCATTTCCATCAACATTAAAAACTCTACAGAGGGAAAAAACATGCATGTAATATTCATGCAAGTTTAATTTCTAACTTTACAATTTCAGTTTTGAACACCAAGATATGTTCAGAATGAATACTTTATGTACCTAATAATGTGCAGTATATACAGTACACTACCATTTTAAACCACTGGATAAGATGTTGGTATGCGAAAAGAACATCCTGTAGTGTTTACCTTCTGTGTGGTCGATATCTGGACTTGTTGACATCAGAACCCAGGCCAGCCCGACCAGCAAAGAGACCACCAGGTTTACTATGATCCAGGGGTGAAGGATGCTGCGCTCTGAGCCCGGCTGCCTGTGAGGAGACACAACAACCGCTCGGCTCTTATTACTGTACAGCATTTACCCAGCATGCTCTAATGAAGAGGGTCTTACCAGAGTGTCACATTATAGCTGGAGTACTGATTATAGAGATTGATGCGATCACTTGTCATCTGCTGGCTTAATGATAAAACGAGTGCGGAAAAGTACACTGAAAAAGAAAAGGTGTACATGAAAACATTGCTGTTTTCATCATATATGGCTTCTGTATGAGTGCATAAATCAATTTTTTGACAGAAATGTGATAAACTCACAGAAGGAAGCAAGCGCCACAGGACTGAGGGTCAGTAAACTCCTCATGGTCGTAGCGGCTTTGGCAAGATTCAACCTGTTTGGAGAGAGATCAAAGTAGTTAAGTGTAGTTTAATCTCAAGGGCTCAGGCATCTACAGATATTTATGGCAACAGTGTACTGGACTTTTGTTTGTTAGTTCACGTGAAATGGCATTATGGTTTGGTGATTCACCTGTCGAAGGCAGAAACAGTGCTGAGGGCCAGCAGCAGGTAGAGCAGGGACTGTGCGGGGTAGGCCAGGGTATTATACTGCTGGAGTAGGTTGGAAAAAGTGCTCATCTGTTCCCCAGCCAAAACATAGACCACAATGATATTCCATACAGCATAACCAGCCAGGAAACCATGGGAAAACAGGCCAATCACCCTGTGTAGTAACAACAGTCAAGGTTTAGAAAACAGTCTTTCAGCATTCAAATGTTTGGGGGTCAGTGAGATTTTTTTTTCTTTTGCTCAGCAAGTATGCAATAAACTGAATAAAGGTGACGGTAAAGACATTTATAAGGTTACAAAAACATTCTGTTTTAAAAAGTGATATTATTTTGAACATTATTCATCAAAAAATATTTAAAAAAAAGTATCATGGGTTCAACAAAAATATTAAGCAGCACAACCATTTTCAAGTGTGATAATAAGAAATGTTACATGAGCACCAAGTCAGCATATTAGAATGATTTCTGAAGGACTGTTTGGCTGCTCAAAATTTGTCTTTGCCATCACAGGAATATATAGAATTTTAAAATAAATTAAAATAGAAAAGAGTTATTTTAACTGTAATAATATTCCATATTTTTTACTGCTTTTACTGTAATAATAAACTTTTGAACAGTAGTGTATTTATACAAAATCTTTTGTGTTTATTGGTATGTAATATGTTCTTAAATACTAATTGTTGACTATTAACTTCTTCAACTATAACAACACATCACATTTTGAGTAAATTCAATTAGTAAAATGTAATAAGCTTTAACACTCCTCTTGATTTATGTTTTTTTTAAATCTTTTTATTTTCCACCAAAAACTAAAACGTGACGTGGGTCTTAAATAGAAGGTCAGCCACTGAACAAGCACAACATCACAAATCTAAAGACTTTGTTTAAAGCCTGTTAGTTTCAGCTTCTTTAGACTAGAATAGGTTAGAATATATACAACAGTGCTGAATATGTATACTAACAAAATAACGTAATTAAGTTTTAAAGAAACTTTAATATTACTTCAACCCTGTAATGCCACATTCCATTATCATTGTTCTCATACATACTGAGTTAATAAAAAAAATCCAATCGAACCTTTTTCAGTCAAAAAGGCGCCTTGTGCATAAAATGACCCATTTAATCAAATACATTTTAAAGGGGTCATGAACTGAGAAATCAAAATTCCCTTGATCTTTTGACATATAAGAGGTCAGTCATTGTACTATTAAAAAATCCTGTACGTTTCAGAACTCAAAACTTTCTCGTTAGTCTAAAACAGCTTATATTCAAGCCAGTCTGCCAAAACGACAGCTTGTGGAATGTGCCACTTTATGATGTAATAGTGTGGATAAGCACCGCCTCCGCAGAAGATGATCAACGCCTGCTTCTACATCGCTGCCTGTTTAGCCCCACCCACAAATTCGCGCATGTAGTGTTTACGAGAGAGGTGTGCAGGTCTACGCAGAAACCAAGCGATAAAGATGGCTCCGAAGAAAACAAAAAGCTGTGCAGTGCCAAGTTGTGGAGAAAATAGTCTTTGCATTGCCTTCCTTCTGATCCCAACTTTAGGAAAGAGTAGCTTCTACCCAAAGAAGAGATGTATACTCCCCCTGTAGTGCTGAAAGTCATCGACCACAGACCCTTTGGACGGAAACCCGTGGTGGGTCAATGCACCATCAGTTCCCTAGAAGAGTTTCGATGTGATCCTTATGCCACAATTGCAGAAGTGGCCATGTCTTCAAAAGGTACATTACTTTTTACACATTTCTGTTGACTGATTCTTTTTCTGTTTTTGTTGAAGGAGAGTTACAAACACCAAATATTACAAACCAGTATCACAAACAAATGCTTGAGTGTGAAAGGCAACATTGTATTGGTATTCCTTAAATTCTGGTTTTAATCAAATCAAAAATGGTTTTGAAGATAACTTCAGCTTTAGGTGGGCTATACATTTTGCTTGGTGTAGAATAAAGTTTTTTTTTTTTTTTTTTGTAATTTAGGAAGGGCCATTTCAGAAGACTTGAAGGATTCTGAGGAAAAGGTTGTAGTTTCAAGTGGGGAGGTCATACTTGTACCCCATTTGCCAGTTTCTGATAATCTAGCAGATAAAGAAGGTATAAAAGCGATGTTATGTTTTTTTTTTTTGTTTTTTTTTAAATATTCATGTAGTGAACAACCCATGCAAACTAGCCTTAACCTGGAAATGTATGTCTTCTAGTCCCACAGATATTGGATTATGGATTATGGGCGGCAGGAGCTCTCACTGTGTTTGGTGTCTGTGGGCTTGTGGTGGCTGTTTTAATTCAGCGGGCCAAACCTCGCCCTCAGCCCGCTCCAGTGTGACATTTAATAAAATGCCAAAACAATGTGGCCTCTTGTGAAATCACTTGTATATCGATCAGACAAAGAATGGTTTATTTAAAAAAAAAAAAATTATTGCTGAGACCTTACAATAGGCAAGTGTTTGACATTTCTAATATATACAATGACAAATCAACCATGTATCAAAATGCCTTCAGGTGCCTTATGCAGTGATGTTTCCCTTCTCTTCTGCTTTTGGATGTTCCATTTCCATCAACATTAAAAACTCTACAGAGGGAAAAAACATGCATGTAATATTCATGCAAGTTTAATTTCTAACTTTACAATTTCAGTTTTGAACACCAAGATATGTTCAGAATGAATACTTTATGTACCTAATAATGTGCAGTATATACAGTACACTACCATTTTAAACCACTGGATAAGATGTTGGTATGCGAAAAGAACATCCTGTAGTGTTTACCTTCTGTGTGGTCGATATCTGGACTTGTTGACATCAGAACCCAGGCCAGCCCGACCAGCAAAGTGACCACCAGGTTTACTATGATCCAGGGGTAAAGGATGCTGCGCTCTGAGCCCGGCTGCCTGAGAGGAGACACCACAACCGCTCGGCTCTTATTACTGTACAGCATTTACCCAGCATGCTCTAATGAAGAGGGTCTTACCAGAGTGTCACATTATAGCTGGAGTACTGATTATAGAGATTGATGCGATCACTTGTCATCTGCTGGCTTAATGATAAAACGAGTGCGGAAAAGTACACTGAAAAAGAAAAGGTGTACATGAAAACATTGCTGTTTTCATCATATATGGCTTCTGTATGAGTGCATAAATCAATTTTTTGACAGAAATGTGATAAACTCACAGAAGGAAGCAAGCGCCACAGGACTGAGGGTCAGTAAACTCCTCATGGTCGTAGCGGCTTTGGCAAGATTCAACCTGTTTGGAGAGAGATCAAAGTAGTTAAGTGTAGTTTAATCTCAAGGGCTCAGGCATCTACAGATATTTATGGCAACAGTGTACTGGACTTTTGTTTGTTAGTTCACGTGAAATGGCATTATGGTTTGGTGATTCACCTGTCGAAGGCAGAAACAGTGCTGAGGGCCAGCAGCAGGTAGAGCAGGGACTGTGCGGGGTAGGCCAGGGTATTATACTGCTGGAGTAGGTTGGAAAAAGTGCTCATCTGTTCCCCAGCCAAAACATAGACCACAATGATATTCCATACAGCATAACCAGCCAGGAAACCATGGGAAAACAGGCCAATCACCCTGTGTAGTAACAACAGTCAAGGTTTAGAAAACAGTCTTTCAGCATTCAAATGTTTGGGGGTCAGTGAGATTTTTTTTTCTTTTGCTCAGCAAGTATGCAATAAACTGAATAAAGGTGACGGTAAAGACATTTATAAGGTTACAAAAACATTCTGTTTTAAAAAGTGATATTATTTTGAACATTATTCATCAAAAAATATTTAAAAAAAAGTATCATGGGTTCAACAAAAATATTAAGCAGCACAACCATTTTCAAGTGTGATAATAAGAAATGTTACATGAGCACCAAGTCAGCATATTAGAATGATTTCTGAAGGACTGTTTGGCTGCTCAAAATTTGTCTTTGCCATCACAGGAATATATAGAATTTTAAAATAAATTAAAATAGAAAAGAGTTATTTTAACTGTAATAATATTCCATATTTTTTACTGCTTTTACTGTAATAATAAACTTTTGAACAGTAGTGTATTTATACAAAATCTTTTGTGTTTATTGGTATGTAATATGTTCTTAAATACTAATTGTTGACTATTAACTTCTTCAACTATAACAACACATCACATTTTGAGTAAATTCAATTAGTAAAATGTAATAAGCTTTAACACTCCTCTTGATTTATGTTTTTTTTAAATCTTTTTATTTTCCACCAAAAACTAAAACGTGACGTGGGTCTTAAATAGAAGGTCAGCCACTGAACAAGCACAACATCACAAATCTAAAGACTTTGTTTAAAGCCTGTTAGTTTCAGCTTCTTTAGACTAGAATAGGTTAGAATATATACAACAGTGCTGAATATGTATACTAACAAAATAACGTAATTAAGTTTTAAAGAAACTTTAATATTACTTCAACCCTGTAATGCCACATTCCATTATCATTGTTCTCATACATACTGAGTTAATAAAAAAAATCCAATCGAACCTTTTTCAGTCAAAAAGGCGCCTTGTGCATAAAATGACCCATTTAATCAAATACATTTTAAAGGGGTCATGAACTGAGAAATCAAAATTCCCTTGATCTTTTGACATATAAGAGGTCAGTCATTGTACTATTAAAAAATCCTGTACGTTTCAGAACTCAAAACTTTCTCGTTAGTCTAAAACAGCTTATATTCAAGCCAGTCTGCCAAAACGACAGCTTGTGGAATGTGCCACTTTATGATGTAATAGTGTGGATAAGCACCGCCTCCGCAGAAGATGATCAACGCCTGCTTCTACATCGCTGCCTGTTTAGCCCCACCCACAAATTCGCGCATGTAGTGTTTACGAGAGAGGTGTGCAGGTCTACGCAGAAACCAAGCGATAAAGATGGCTCCGAAGAAAACAAAAAGCTGTGCAGTGCCAAGTTGTGGAGAAAATAGTCTTTGCATTGCCTTCCTTCTGATCCCAACTTTAGGAAAGAGTGGACGAACTTTATTTTTAATGAAATTCCAGACCGTGCCAGTAAGAACTTGGTCCTTTGTTCACTTCATTTAACTGCGGATTTGTTTACAAACATGGATTTTCAGAAAGATTCAAACAAAAAGACGACGCTGTGCCGACTATATTGGATCCGACGGTAATGTCGCAACTCACAAGTGTGAGAAACTGTTTTCATTATGTGATCACTATTGTTTTGTGTGTTATTACAGATAATTTGATATGTACTGAGTATTTTATGTGTGTTTGACCTAAATGACAGCAGCGTCCATCTGTGTAGGCTGTCAAACATACACAACTGTTAGCCAATCATAGCAGTGGGCGTTTACTTCCGAGTCTACAATCCGCCACGCCTATTCAAACAGAGCGTTCTGATGAGGGGGCTCAAAAACAGGACCGAAAATAGTCTACTACTTCTAAATTATGATGCTTTTTGATGTAAAAATCTTGATAACATTATAAGTGGACCTAAGAGAACAGTACAAAATAATAAAAAAAAAGTCAGTTCATGATTCCTTTAAGTTGAAGTCTAAAGCAACCGCACAGATCTAAACAAATTGGAAAATAAAGTTCCATTTAAAACCAGATGTTGAAAGCAAACCTAAAGCCGCTGTGCAGTCTCAAGGAGACATCTCTAGTGGTCCACACTGAGCGGCTGTCCATAAAGCTCTGCTCCATCGGGCCACTGGCTTTCCACTGGTCCACTCGCTCAGCTGCTTGAAAACGACCTGCCACCAAAGATACATGGTCACTCCACCTTAATTTCATGATGTAAAGAGTACCTTGCATACAAACAACTTCACCTTAGAAATACTGAAATGTTTAGACGTCAAAGGTTGCAATGTATGAACAAGCAAACAGTCTTAAGCAAACACCTGCACACCATATACACATTATTCTGCTTGAAACTTACGGCTCCTCTCCACAAACACCTTCCCCACAGGCTGGCTCTGTCCTTGGGGAGCGGAGAACAAGGAATGCTGGGGGACAGGCACCTGGGGGTCTGTGATGATATCATCATCCTCTATGTCCAATTCGTTGTTGGACTGTGTTTCTGTGACTTTAGGTTTCACTCTGGAGAAATGACAAATTCAATCCAATAGAGCTTTCATAAAAAACGACACATCAGTGGTGCATGAAAAATACCTGGAGCCTTTCAATAACCTGTTTAAGGTTAAAAAAAAGACTTACTTCCTCTTTTTTGGTTTGCGCGTCACCTCTTCGTCGACATGCTGATCCACCATATCTCCATTTGACACCAAGTCTGTCTGATCTCCCTCAACATCTGACCAGTAAGAGCAAATCAGCATTATTTCTGGGGTGTCTATGTTAATAAACTCCCACTTCTACAGGTATCAGATGAGTTGTAGTGAACAGTACATGGTTTTGAACAGTGTTTCTACCAATTGCTTGTGCTTTCTTCTTCTTTTTCCTCCTTTGTGGCGGATTGTCCACAGGTTCTGGGCTCAAAGGTTCCTGACATTCAGACTGTCTGCGACTGGTAAGCCCTCCCATTTCCATTCCACCATCTACAAGGGTCAAGGGTGAAACAAACTCATCACATGCACACACCATGCTTCTACAGGTGATACCAAGCAGTCAAGTTTGTCTGGTTGCAAGGTCTAGTATCCAGACTCTGCTGGAAGATGTTGTTCCAAAAAAGCATCTTTCTCCATCTTTGTCTCTCTTTTGAAAGCCATTCAAAAGTAGCCATGTATTCTACTATGTAAAATGTATACACAATTCCAACACGGATTGGAAAAGCAATGGCAACACAACTTTAATTAGCTGATTTAGTGCACTGCACTACTTTAAACCACTTAAAGACCCAATAGCTTAGAAGCACTTTTGCACCAACATGCCAAAATGGGAACCTGCCAATGAATAGCAGCTTGAAGACAAAAATAACATAAAGTTAAATATTTTTAATAATTATGCACAAATCAATAAAACAGTAAAAGACTAAATACAAAAATATCACAGCATTTGCCATCAAACCATGCTATATTTGTTCATGAACACATTTATTATCTTCAATTGTTTCCCAACTGTTAAATATGGTTTGAAGGATATGACAAAAAAAATATGGTTTGAAGGATATGACAAAAGCATCCTAATTTATGATAGTTTTAAAATGGTGTTTGAAAAATATAGTTGACTAAAACCATAAAAAGTAGTTTAACTTGAAGTACTGAAATAATAAAACTAAATGAACTAAAATGTATAAATAAAAAATCATATAAAAACGAATTAAAATGACAAAAAAAATCTAAAAGTTCCCCAGTTAAATTATTACAATTGTAAGTAAAATTATTATTTAAATAAAATCTCATTCAAAATATTAACAAAAACTATAATAATATATCAATGATACTAAAATAACACTGGTTTGAAACAAGTCATTGGACGTTTGACCTTACAGTTGCTGAGATTTAGCCCTTATGACAACTAGCCCCACTCTCTCCTGTCATGTGTGTTGCTTATATCACCTAAACTCACCATCATGTTCATCCACACTCTCCACATCCCTCTTGGCCTTCTTTTTCCTACTCTTTGGAGCAGGAATCTCCTCTTTGACGGACAACAGAAGAGCTTCATTACATAATCTAATGTTAACTGACCAATAAACGGCAATTTTACCTTAGGCAAATCAATCTAACTGACTCGTCATCAAATTTTAAACAGTATTACCTACTCAAATACATAATAAGATTGGACCAAGAGATCTCAAATGTGGAAAAACATTTAAAAGAGAAACACTCACCTGCTGTGTCCTGACTGTGCGTTTGAAGGTATAATGAAGAAAGAGGAAGGAAAAGAAGAGCATATGACTTCCCTGTATAAAACAATTACAATTTAAACAACATCTGATCTGCTAGGTGATCTTACCTTGGCATAGATGGCAATGCTCGTGGTCCCCGCTAAAATGTTCAAAAGTAATATTAGGTTAGCAATAAAGAGTTCCAATGAAACTCAAGCATCAGATGCTGAACCTGTTGAGGGCTCTACATTTGTATATTGTGTCTAACAAAGCTTACCGTCGGCTTTTTCGCCATTCCACTCAAGAGTACAGGGGGAACACAAGAAACATGTACAAACAAACATCTCTGAGCACTTAAAGCAAGGATTAATGCGAGTCTAAATCTGAGACGAGCATCTGCCAAGCAGCAGGGTTATGTAAAGGAGGAGCTACTCAGGAGTCACCATCAAATACTGTTACTCTACCTTCTGACATAAACACATACACCACCACCACTTACTTACTTACTTATGTATTTATTTAATTAAACAGTATTTTGGACAAATAAATGCAGCCTTGATGAGTATTCAGTTCAGGGTTATTTAATGAATAGAATGTTGAAAAGGACAACATTTATTTGAAATAGAAACATTTTTATAATGCCTTTACTTTTGATCAACATGAAGCATCACATTAATGAAAATTTAAATGAGAATTATGCTTAAATGTAATGAAAATAATGTAAGAATACCTTTAAAAAAAAACTTAGTAGCCCCCAAATTAGGATAAATGTCCTTATGATTTAGGGGTCAAATATGATCTAGGCAATTCTCAACCATTTTTGTGAGATTTACCCTTTTACCAATAAAAGTAGGTTTATCTTCTGAGATTTATTCTAATGTGTATCTAAATGTACATGTTCACCCTAGCACTGACTGTATTTATTATTGCATTTATTTGCATTAATAAGGTATTGCTTCAATCCAGACTATATATTCTATAGTCTTTGGTTTTAAGCATAATGTAAGAGGTTTAAACAGATTGCAATGGATAAACCCAGAAAGCCTAGTCCTCAACATGTACAAACCCCAGACTTACCCTCTGTCCTTGAGGAATGGGAGGGAGATCTCTTCTCCTTGTGCTGGGAACCTACGTACAATCAAATAATATAATAATAATATTTAAACAACAGCTCTGAACATGCACACTAAAGGATGAAGTAGTTTCATTAGCGTCTTGTCAGTAACTGCTTGCCAACAGAACACGATGCTTCTCATTTAAGCACGTAACAAACCTTTGCTTCCGTATCCATACTTCGGAGTTGAATAACAAAAGCTTTGTCGAGTTAACTACTGAGCAAAAATTATCTTTGTATTTTCATGTCGTTTGTGGTCTGAGATTTTGTTTTGCACGTTGTCTATTGTTGATGTTGGAGACGGGTGGGCGTGTCTAACTTCCCTGACGTACTGTACGTACTAGAGGCGCGCAGCAATTCAGAACGTAATTATACTATAAAAGGGCAAGCCAGATGGCTGGAAATCATGCTACAATGTACACAAAAGACTTATTACACCTACGTTTTAAAATAATTGTTTATCTAGAAAGACTATATGATCCTATTATATCTTATTCTTTTTATTTACAATTATTTTTGAAGAAAGTCTCAAGAGCTGGAAAATATGCATATCAAATATGCAAGTTTGAAAAAATAATAATAAAAAGATGTTTGCTAAATATTTATTACTGAATTTATGACTGAAACGGGTAAAACGTTCAGTTATTAAAAAAAAATAACAATTTAATAAATAATATATATATAATTTACATTAAAGAAGTCATTAATTTTAATGCTAGTGGTGTTACCTTAAAGGGGTCATATGACGCGATTTCAATTGTTCCTTTC
>NW_015557102.1:651815-681657 GCF_001515605.1 Sinocyclocheilus anshuiensis | reverse complement strand
GCCAATCAGAACACACCTCGCTTTTCAGACCGATGAGCTTTGTAAAAATCGACGCGTTTTAGAAAGGCGGGCATAGAGGAGAAACAATAATGTACAGTATGTGGAAAATAATGTGTTTTTTTTACCTTAAACCGCATAAACACATTTCATTACACCAAATACACCAAATAATGTTCTTTTTAGCAGCATCATATGACCCCTTTAAAGGTGCTGTATGTAGGATTGACATACAGGTGGTTGAACTAGGTATTGCAGTCCAAATTCAAAATATTGGAGAGGGTTTCTTCACCGGCCCCTCCTCAGACTTGAAGCACACGCAGGTTGCCAGTTTGAAGACAATGGGCGGGTTTCACAAACCAAAACAGAGACCGACATTCCGGCCCGGAACACACATTTTCAAACTGTAGCATTGTTTTTCAGATAAACAAGTATGTTAAAGTCCACATGAAATCAAAACTGACTTTATTTACTTTACTAGCACATTGCTAGTCTTGATGTAAACAATGAATCCGTGCAAGTTAGGGTTAGAAAAAATTTTTGTTTGTCTTCGTAATCTTTAATCAGAATCTGAACATTTACTTCCGCTCTGGAATGGCATTCCTTCTCTGATGATGTCAGTTTGATGGCTTGGGCAGAATATGCTTAAACACACCCCTCCAACCGTTAGGTTGCTATGAGTGAGAGACAGAGAGGAGGAGCGCAAACCTAAAACCCTGCCCTCTACTCAATATTCCATTTCAGATGGAAATACGTCACTACACTGAAATAAAGTCGGCAGCAACTTAGCATGTTTCTTAAATATCTGCAAACATATTATGGTATTTTTATGCTTTAGTAGAGTCAAAAACTTACATACAGCACCTTTAATATAGAAGCACCTGTTTTTTATGAATATACTTTAATGGAAAACCTTAAAAGGACATGTGCATAACATTAGGTGTGAAAAGTTTAATTTCTTTCAAATACCACTGTTCCATTAACACATCAACTCAAGTGACCTTAGTTCAGTTCTTCTGATTAACGCCTTGTCACTCCAGACCTGAAAATCCTCACAATCAAATACGGTTTAAAACGGATTAAGAGTGCTCAAAAATACCAAATCTCTTTTGGAGAGCTTAATAAATGTTTAGGTTTTATTGATTTTTTTCACAAGGGCGAAGAAAAGATTGACATCTGAAAAAAATGTAAACATATTTTGCATTCAGACGAACATTTTGCAGACAAAACACATTATCCTCACCCAAAAAAAAGTGTAAAAAAAGTTTATTTGCATGTCAATGCCCATCCACTCTCCTATAGTATCCCTGAGCTCTTCATATTAAGACTGGTCAGTTGGTCTGATCCATGCAGCCGGTACCCACTGCGGTTCATCCTGAGCTCTCCTCACTGCGGTCAGCAGCTGCACACATGCTGCCTGCAGGCCGTCGTTTACTATCACATGATCAAAGAACTGACAGTAATGCTGTTCCATATTGCGTCCTGCATCTTCTATCTCCTGAAAATCTTCATCCTGTCTCGAGAGAGAGGAAATACAGAGATTAATGGAAATACTGTACTTTTAAGACACTAACCATAAATTGAAAGATAAAAAATAAATCGAGTGGACATAGGTAAAGATGCTAGCTCACCTTAAAAGGTTGGCTGGTGTAGTCACTTGTGATGATATGCGAGTTCATTCGTGTGCATTTCATCTGCTCAACAGTAGGAGGCTTTATAAAGATGACATGCGCCCTCAGCTCCGCAGTCCTCACTGACTCTAATGCCTGGAGATCAAGAACATAGAAAGCATCAGAACAAGTCAGGTGTAATCCAGAAGAGACGACAATTATTCTTATTAAACAATTATTGTAGCATAATAATAGCACAATTCTCTTCCAGGGTTATTATTGTTTACTAAAACTAAAATGATTGTAGCATGTTTGTTAACTGAAATAAAGCGGAAATAAAAGAAAGTATAAATATTAGATGAAAAACTTGAAATGAAAATTAGAAATGAACTGGGCAACTAAGTTGAAGCACTAACTGGAAATAAAAACTAAAACTGAAACAAAAATGAATTAAACCAAAATAGTAATATTTAAATATGTAACATAGCGATAAGAAAATGATGAAAATGGCAAAAGCACACAAAAATTACAGAAATGTAACTAAAATTAAAAGTTTAATTTTTTCAGCTTTAGTTTTTAATTATTATTTTAGTAATTTTAGTGTTTCAACTTATTTCAGCAAGTTGCCATGGCAGGATTTCTTTTGTTCAGTTTACATTTTTCATCTACTATAATATTTTACATTTTATTTTAGCTTTATTTTAAGTAACTAAAATGTTTTTATAGTCTAATTTTTAGTTAACAATAACTAAAAATAGTATATAGTAGCATAGATAGTATATTAATAACACTAAAATAACACTCTTCTCTTCAACAGATCTGAACACGAGTTAAGGGGTTGTTCCTAACCGAAAATATTAGCAATAAACCTTAGCAAGTGCCACTTATAACAACAGATGAATATAGTTCCAAGAGAAACTCACATATGGCTCAATGTCAATCACACAGATCTTCCCACTCGCCAAAACATCTTTAACCGCATCCATTTAAGGGGTTGTTCCTAACCGAAAATATTAGCAATAAACCTTAGCAAGTGCCACTTATAACAACAGATGAATATAGTTCCGAGAGAAACTCACATATGGCTCAATGTCAATCACACAGATCTTCCCACTCGCCAAAACATCTTTAACCGCATCCACGCTAGTGCCATAGAGATGACCTCTCAACTCCCCAAACTCAATAAACCTGAGGAAGAAAGAAAGAAAAGGGTCACAGCCCTACTTAAGATTACAAAACAATAGAAAGATTATACAGCCCCCCGCAAAACATAGTAAATCTGGAAACATTATCTGTTTATGCACAGCCGAGTATATTTAGACCACCTGTGATTGCAGACCATGGTGTCAAACTGCTCTCGGCTGATAAAGTGATATTCTCTGCCAGACTCCTCATGGCATTTGGGTGGCCTTGTGGTATCTAAGTGGAAATGAAAGTCAACTTCAAAATCAGCACGCATGTACATTTTTACATATGTACAGTTATATCACACAAAGTCATATTTGTAGAATGAAACTCACGGGGAACGGCTCCTTGGTAGACCTTGGGATTGATCTCAATTAGCCTCCTGCGTAACTCATTTACCCCGAGCCCAGACGGACCTGATGGCAGAATACAATTTCAGAACATACATGATAATGCACATGCAGGGCATAATAGCTACAGTAAGTTGTACCAGATCTACAAGGTAATATGCTGGCTGATTTTAGCCCCGTGAGACACACTCACCCAGCAGAGCTATGAGGCGGTGTGGGTGCTCTGGATGGTGCTGGTACCGCACCACCTCCTCATACGGTTTGGCCAGTGAACTGTAACAGTTCGTGGGACAGCGTAAGGTGCAGAACTGGGACGTTCCAAATGCCTGACCTCTCGGTTGGCGACAGAGACGCAGACTTCGTCGAAAACCAGCTGGCATACACACAATAAGATGTACACAGAATAAAAGCACAATCATAAATGCAAAGAATCATATGATGCTACAGAATCAGAAAAGTTAATGAGTGGAAAGTGTTGTATTTATTTTTTAAATGTAATATAATCAATGCATGTAATATTTTACAACCAAACTAACATCTAAAAAAAAAAAATGACAGCTTCTACCTGACTGGTCAATATTCATTCATTTTAATCATTAGTATGTGCAAAATGTAGGTATCTACAACAAAGTCATAGCTAAACCAAAACCAACCAAAGTTGCCTTTATCTAGTCAGTGTTACAATGCTGTGAACCATTTAAATGTCATGGAAGCCCATTTCTGCCATAGGATAAAAAAAATAAAAAGGTAATTGCAAATTTTATCTTACAGTTCTGACTTGCATATTTGAGATATAAACTGGCAATTCTGAGAAGAAAAGTCAAAATTCTGAAATATAAACTTACAATTATGAGGAAAAAAGACAGACTTGTAAGATAAAATTGCCTTTGTTGTTTTTTTATTGCAATGTGGGGAAAAAAAACTGTGAGGGGGGGGGGTCTAAATTGTGAGATGTACAAAAGTTGTAATTAGCTTTTGCCATTTTTTATGGTCCGTGGCTGTAAATATGCTGTAGTAAATATAAACCAAATTCTGTAATATCTGAGAGTCACTCACTCAGGTAAATCCCTTCAATATTGGTGCTGAATTCACTCTCCTCTGAAGCACAACACCAGACACAGTTAATGCATCAATTAACAAACACAGAACAATTAGCAATGACTCAATAAAATAAAAATCAAATCCGCAACAGCAATTAATATTAAACTTTATGATTTCTACAGTAATGAGTTATATACACTCACCATCCTTTACCTCTTCTGATGAATCATCATGAAGGAAACAGGAACAAAAGTGATCAGAGGCTATTTATTTACAGTATTTACTGCTGCACTCAAAAATCTGTAACCATACTTCATCTTTAATACCATATTTGTTAACAAATCTAGCTGTTTCTATAGTTCAGGTCAGGGGGCAGTTCTGTTAATGACGGAAACATTGACCCTAAATCTGAATTCAGTACATGTTTCTCCTGATATCTTCAGGACTTACCTACCAGATTCAAACGCCTCCTCATCTGCGCATTAGGAAACAAAAACACACACATATATATATATATATAAGTATAACAAGCATTATATAGCTAAGGTTTTAATACTCATTTAAATCAGGCAAGAAAATACCTGCTTCTACACATTTTTCATCTATGGAATTCATGTCATCTTCTGTAAGAATAAAAAAGTGGGGGAAAAAAGAAAGATATCAGAGACTAAGATCTGTTTCACACTGCATGCACAAGCAGTGTTTGCACAAAAATATTAAGCAGCACTACTTTTTTTATTA
Organism: Sinocyclocheilus anshuiensis; assembly: GCF_001515605.1. Lineage (NCBI taxonomy): Eukaryota > Metazoa > Chordata > Actinopteri > Cypriniformes > Cyprinidae > Sinocyclocheilus > Sinocyclocheilus anshuiensis. The sequence continues at coordinate 676,733 of NW_015557102.1, read as the reverse complement.
TTGATAATAATAAATGTTTCTTGAGCAGCAAATCAGTATACAGGTGCATCTCAATAAATTAGAATGTCGTGGAACAGCCGATACAAAACAGCTGAATTAAAACCATATTGAGTAAACGCAAATATAAAACAATAACAGCATATACTGTTTACTCACAGGTTTTGACACAAGTGTGAGGATGATAAGGCTGAGACCACCATAACTCTTTTTGCTTCCTACAAATGCACACACAGTCACATTTGGGTTTTAAAATTGGGGCCGGCAGTGATTATCAGCATAATCTCACGGGAATGAAGCACACAAGTGTAACAGAATACCATGCTGTGGACCAACATATTATAGGAGAGTATACTGTATGTGTACTAACCAGAATTTGTATAATCTGTTCTGGTTCCACTCCAAATACAGGATGGCCGTTTACCTCCACCAGCCTGTCTCCAGCATGCAAGAGACCTTCAACAACAAGCAAACAGACAAGAAACAGGACTCCATGAGAAATGTAAGACTAATATACAAAATAGAGAGTAGGGATTCAGAAAAAGAGTACAGCCAGGCAACCCTCACCACTGCGGTCAGCCAGTCCTCCATGTATAACACGAGCAATGTATATTTCTCCTGTCACATCATCTCTCCTGATTGTTGCTCCCTATATGTTAGAAGAAATCAGACATCAATCCAAATATCTACAAGGCTTAATTTGATATGAATCAAGCACAAAATATGCATTCATCAAACATCTGATGGAAGTGGCATGACAGGAACAATATTCAATGACTAAATTAACTGCTGAATCTAAAATGATCTTTAAAAAAAATCAAAAGACTAATCAAATAATTAAGAGAAATGATGATATGAGAATGAACAGTCATATTAAACCAATGAGAATGACCAATTAAAAAAAAAACAAAAAAACACTCAAAATATCACTCCAAAAAGGTTGGAAAAATGGTAAAATCAATGACCAGTGGTGACATATCAGATGAACACACACATATTAAAGATTTGAAAGACCTGCATGCTTGAGACAGCAAGAATATGAAAGGAAGTTCATAACCGTGGAAACGTGGAAGTGGCCTTATTCATTTTTCTTGTTTTTCTTTTTCTTCTGGCTAATGAAACATCTAAATGTGCTGCTATTCACTTTGCGGTTTTGGGCAGGGCTGGATGTCAAGGAGCCATTGGTCATCCGGTGTTGTACATCAACCTTTCTCCTTTGAGAAGATGGTGATGGATTTGTTTTGGCATTAAAAGATTTCCCCTTTGATAGTACTGGCTTCTCCAGCAAAGTGATGGCAGATGAAGAAGAAGAGGAGGAAGAGGAGCCAGAAGGATAATGAGGAAAGCAAGAGGATGAGGCAATAGCTGGACTGTTGGGAACACTGAGCGATCTGCTTCCCATCTGGTTAACCACTCTACTTGCAGTCTCTGTGCCATGTGGTGATTCTGAAGTTGTGTTGCTTGTGGATACTAGCTCTTGGAGCTTCTCCACTACATGCGTTAGCATCGCCAAAGCCTGAGAATTCTCCTGCACGCTCTCAGAGATGCGTTCGGTAGCTGCGGCCATCCTCTCACCAAGCAGGTGGACGTTTTCAGAACTGCGCTCCATGCAGCTGGTGGCCTGCTGCAATGTATTCCGCAATTCATTCAGACCTTCCTCTTTTGCCGGCCTTGTATGGGAGCATGTGATGGTCTCCCTTACCCGATGACAGTGCATTGGGCTTGGGGGAGTGGTTCGGGCGTGAGGGGTGGTTCTAGAAGGTTTTGGAGAAGGATTTGAAGCATGAAAGCAGCAAGATGATGAGGAAATCCATGGGGACGGTTGGGAAAATGTATGTAGCATAGAACTGCAATCACTCTTGTCCCCACTGTTCAAATTGTCAATCAAATTGTCTTCAGAGAAAGAATGAGAAATTAATGGTGAAATGGATGAAGACAAGAAGACAAAGAACACTAATTAGATAATGCTTTCAGCAGAGGCATACAAGTCGCAAATCTTGATGGATGTAATAATGGGAACCTCCAAATACAGGGTTTTGGTCCTTACCAATTACAACAGAGCTACAGACACAAGGGGTGGAGGAACTGAGGCTCTGTTTCCATAATGTTTTGTTCTGGTGGCAACTGCCCAAAGCGTTGCAGTGGTGTACAGTGGTGGGAGCAACAACGCTTGGGGACGCAGGAGTCTTGGTGGATGTGGAACCATCCAACACAGCATCTAAGCCTCCAGCCAGACGTCTCCCAGCTGAGAAGAGTCCATAGTGGGTTGCATGCCTTAAAGCGTCCCAGTGGCTTTGAAACTCTCTACCAGCTCCAGTCTATCCATGACAACACACAGCTCAAAGTTACCAGAAACACTTTTACTAGAACACTTGATCAGGTCAGCTATTAGTGAACTTAAAAAATTAACAATCTAAAACATAAGAAATATAGGAGGAAAAACCTCATGTCTAAATATGCTCTTCCTAAGCAACAAGGTTTTTAACAATTCTTTATAACTGAACCTTGCTGCTATGCTGATCTGAAAGACAGGCTTCAGTAACGTATTGAAAGAGTCAAAATAAATCACAGGTTAGTAAAAGCAAGCCTTAGATATGCCTGCCACTCCTTTTACTGGTCATGCTCACCAGAGGTTGATTGTTTTTGACCAAGCAAACAATCCTCATGGCTTCCTCGTCTTCAGGCAGGTCTTTAGGCAGCGGTGGCAGATCTGGCTCATAGTCCCTCAAACTTACTGTGTCATGAGCCGAGAGAAGAGCCTGAAAAATACATGTAGTTTCTGGTATTTCTGTGGTCGACAACACATTCCAAACAACTAATTGAATACTGGAAGTGGTCAACTTTAAAACCTTCTAATTAAAAGACACAACAACAGTGTCTATCAGCATTTACTGGCCCATAAAGTATGCCCTGAAACACTACAATAACGTCTGGCCTTAGACTTTAGAACGGTTCTTTAATGAAGAAGAGGGTGATGGCTAAGAAAATGACTTTGCCCCTCAAAACACCATGTATTTATTGAAAGAATGCTCACCTGTAGGTGGGGATGACTAAGGAGGGCATACAGTTCTCGAGCTTCATTTGAGGGGTTTTGGATTGCTAGCAAATCAGACAGAATCTAGAGTGCACAAAACATGAGTCAAAAAACTTATTAGGAAATGAAAATGTATTGGTACAAAAATTTGGAGAAAAGATCAAGACCTCTAAGACAGGGGTGGACAACTCTGCCCCTTGAGATTTATTGTCCTGCAGTTTAGCTCCAACCCTAATCAATCACACCTGCCTCTAACTTTCAAGTCATCCTGAGACTTTGGTTAGATTAGATTGACAGTGGATCTTGAGGGTCAAATTTGCCCACCCCTGTTCTAAGACCTAGATCCAAACCAGACCAAGGCCAAGGCCAACACTAGACCTCATAACCCCCAGATTCAGGCTAAAACCTAAACCCAAAGTCACAGAGCAAGAATGTCATGTTCATGTGGTGTCAAGAGGTTGTAAATCCAAGACTCTGATTGGTATAATCTGCAATGTTTGCAAGTCCTCAGGCACACCAAGAGATCAAGCTTTAGAGGTCATATTTTGAACCTCAACAAGGAGATATGAATTGATACTACAAGGTATGAGTGGCACAAACTATGGCAAAAATTAAGGACAGTGAGAATGAAGCTGACCTGTAGAGAGAGTCCAGACGAATAGGAAAGATACGGCCTAGCTGGACTCTTTAGGTGCCTCTGTAGACATTCATACACCTGCAGAGAAAAAAAGAAGATGAACCCTTACTGGAGGAGATGAACCCTGACTGTTAGTAGGTGTATGTAGGATGGACTCTACCTTTAGTTGGGACTGCAACCAGGGGGCGTTGAGGAGACTGTACAACAGTTCAGCTCCATTTACATCTTTATTGACAGAGCCCCTCACTTCAGCAATCACATGCGCCAAGATCTGTGTCAGGCCTGAAACATGTAATGCAAGCACCTTCAGAACTCCTGTTGGTTATATATGATGCTCATTTGCTTCTTCAGCAGCTACAACAGTGCTAACATAAGCATGCTGTTAAATATCAAAGCTAAACTAAAATTAAGCTGACAGCTTCCAAAATTAGCTATATGCAGCATCATACCTTTGTCTCCCATCTCCAGTGGAGCTGACCCAGGATCAGTCTCCACGTCTGGTCTCATTGTCAATCCTGGAGTGTTTTGGGGTTCAGGGAATGAAAAAATTATGCACTGAACCTCCTCATATACAGCTGCAGGAATAAGCATATGAATTCAATAATTGCTGATCAGTTGTTGCCTGCTATATTCATATGTTTAGGGAATGAAAAAATTATGCACTGAACCTCCTCATATACAGCTGCAGGAATAAGCATATGAATTCAATAATTGATGATCAGTTGTTGCCTGCTATATTCATGTTTATCAAAGTCAAAAAGTCAGTCTGCTTTATTGTCAATTCTGCCACATGTACAGCACATACATACAGAGAATTGAAATTGCGTTACTCTCAGACCCTTGGTGCATACAGTTAACACTTAACACTAACAGTAGACATAATACAGATAAATACAGTTTAAATATATATAAAATACAACCTATACAATATACAAATAAGGACATTGTGTAAAAAAAAGAAAAAAAGAGAGATAGAAAAAGTGGCATAAGGCACATGGCAGTTATAGTGCAAACCAGTGATATAAACAACTGTGACGATATAACGAGTGTAGTGCAAAAGAGCTTATCAGTCTGTTAAAGTGATTTATGCTGTTACATCCTCTTCACTGGTGTGTATAAGATGTTCTAACAAGAGCTGCGCTTCACAAAAGCACCATAGGCCTAAGTACCGTTGAACCATTGGCTCTGATGATCTCTATGATCTACTTAGCTTTACGATGCTTTTGGGAAATGCATTCTAGAACTTTTTGTAGTTGTAAATACAATTCATGTTTCCAGGCCTACCTTACTTTAGTGGTTAATATATGAGACATTATGATTTGGATATGCAATTAAAACCTTTACAGACAAATAACACTGGTAGAGATCAAGGCTAGTAACCAAAAGCATGTAGGTCAAAACTCTAAGGATCATTGGTTCATAGGGACTGTCATTGTTCTTAGTGTATAATATGTTATTTTGGATAAACATGTGAACGATACATTTGCAAATTCAAGAAAATTAACTGGTTAAGGAGTAAGGGCTGATAACCCAGAGGTCTTAGGTTAAATCCAGAAATCCCATGTACAGCACATACATACAGAGAATTGAAATTGCGTTACTCTCAGACCCTTGGTGCATACAGTTAACACTTAACACTAACAGTAGACATAATACAGATAAATACAGTTTAAATATATATAAAATACAACCTATACAATATACAAATAAGGACATTGTGTAAAAAAAAAGAAAAAAAGAGAGATAGAAAAAGTGGCATAAGGCACATGGCAGTTATAGTGCAAACCAGTGATATAAACAACTGTGACGATATAACGAGTGTAGTGCAAAAGAGCTTATCAGTCTGTTAAAGTGATTTATGCTGTTACATCCTCTTCACTGGTGTGTATAAGATGTTCTAACAAGAGCTGCGCTTCACAAAAGCACCATAAGCCTAAGTACCGTTGAACCATTGGCTCTGATGATCTCTATGATCTACTTAGCCTTACGATGCTTTTGGGAAATGCATTCTAGAACTTTTTGTAGTTGTAAATACAATTCATGTTTCCAGGCCTACCTTACTTTAGTGGTTAATATATGAGACATTATGATTTGGATATGCAATTAAAACCTTTACAGACAAATAACACTGGTAGAGATCAAGGCTAGTAACCAAAAGCGTGTAGGTCAAAACTCTAAGGATCATTGGTCCATAGGGACTGTCATTGTTCTTAGTGTATAATATGTTATTTTGGATAAACATGTGAATGATACATTTGCAAATTAAAGAAAATTAACTGGTTAAGGAGTAAGGGCTGATAACCCAGAGGTTTTAGGTTAAATCCAGAAATCCCAGAATGGAGGTGGTCCACGAATGCCCGTCACAGTTTTGACCTTGAGCAAAACACTTAAGTACAGGTTACTCTAAGGGTCCTGTCCTGGTAATAACTGCACCCTGAGTGGCTTTGGATTAAAAAAATGCTACTTAAATAACAATAACAGACGAAAGAGCATGTTTCTAAACATGATTTGTTATGATCACTGCAGGCGAATATTGGATATTGGAATACTGGAGAATACAGGTGAATACTGGATATTAGTTTGCTTTTGAACAAGACAGGTGCACCTAATTTCAGACTTTATGACTAAATGGGTGTGATATAAAACTCTTCACGTCATATTTTCAAATATCCTTTCTGAGAGTTACTGTCCTTTTAAAAATGGTTTTACCTCAGTGTTTCTGCATTTGAGTCCATTTGCATAACCAAATCTGATAGTTGACTGCAGGATATGTCTAGAATTTACATGTAACAATGTTGAATCCAACTGGAGAATCCCAGGAACTCACACAAGGAAGGGTTAATAATTACTGTAAATAAACAGCATACTACATTTGTCACACAGGGAGCTTCCTCGTAGATAAGTCTGGGAAGCAAGAACCACAAACCCACATCCAGGCAGAGACTTAAGTAGCAAATCCTGTTCACTCACCTCCCTCTTCCCTCACGTTCCGTTTGTCTTCTCTGTTTAGATCCCAGTTTAGAATTTAACACACTGAAGAGCTTCTAAAGAAGGTTTGCATGATGATGGCCAGTTTTAACTCAGATATGATGGTATAAACAGAGGAATAACGTGAATAGTATTCCATAGCAGAGCACGGAAAAGTCCTCTTGGAAAAAAGAAGTGTAATCCCGCTCTATCCTGCTTAATCCCTTGCAAGCAAAAGAGTCAACCGGGGAGAGAGAGTGTATAGGAACGTGAAGGAGGAAATTAGGAAGGGAGGGATTGGAGAGTGTGTCAGCACGTGTCTGTGAGTGAATGTCCTTTCACATTCTTTCAAACGTCATTCTATCACAAAACTCCTTTAGGCTTTCAGTTATTGATTCATCATAACACGTAAACACTCACAACACATATTAAACATCTGATGATCCCACACTGAATACATTCTGCATCACATACGCACACATACGTGGGATGTAATCCTCTTGATTAAAACAGCGGAGCGAATGACACAGTCACACTTGTTTTTTTATTTTTATCACACTGCCCATGAGAGGACAGGATAATGCGGAGACTCTCAATAGGGAATCGGTTCAGCACTGCAGCTGGAATTGCTTTCCAGTTCAGCGCTGAACAGGGTAAGGATCTGTCTCGGCCTGTTTAAGAGAAGTCGGAGTGAAATCGCACTCTGCAGTGGCCAAGACCCTCATCAGCAGAAAGATTCAAAAGGCTAAGCTCACCTTTTCTGAGAAGCATGTTGTGTGGAGAGAGGAGAACTGGTTCAAAGTTCACTGAGAGCAAGTTTCATTTGAGTCTGATGGGAAACATTTTATTTGGCGTCAAAGTTACGGCTAAGAAACCTACTGTGCTTTCCACAAAATAAATTTTTTTCCTTTTGTCAAACATGTTAGTAGAAAAGCGGTATATGCAGCTAATATTCCATTTAAAGTTTGAGCGATGAAGATTAACAATATTTCAGAAAAAAACAAGTATTTATAGATTGTTCTCTAATTTGATCTCCACTGTACTTGTGTGTTTTGCAGATGAGGAATTTAGATTTTAAGTTTGGAACAAAATGAAACTGAGTGAATGATGTTTGGATGAACTATCCATTTAAGTGGCACCTAATCATTGATATGGTCTCCCATATTTCTTTTACTGACTCTACCTTTTATTACTACAGAGTGGTTTGAAACACTTTATATCGTTTAAAGTCCAAATAAAACGAAATTCTGTTTAACACAACATGATCCAGAGCATTTTTAGTTGGATGCCCCATGAGCTCCATGATTTAGAATTTTTTTTATCTCCAATTTTCATAATTTGATACTTAATCTCATTGCTCTCTCTACTATCCAAAAATGTGTTTAACATAAAAAGTTCAAAGAGATGTTGATACTAACCCTTTAAGGCCAAAGCAGTTAAAAAAATGTGTCACAGATTTGTCCATTCTGACAAGCCTGCAAATAATAAACGCAAATATTAAAATGCTACAAACCATTTAATCAGGCATAGGATAGCAAATAAATAAATTATGAACTTTTATAAGAAAGAAGAAACACTTACCATTTCTTCTTCATTTGTTGTTGACATCAATGGTCAAGCGACCAATCAAAATATGTGCTAGTTTGTAACTAGAAGCTATTATACATTTGTTATTATGCAAATGCAGCATGACTGTAATTATTTTTGCAAAAACAAATGCCAATGGAAGGGTTCAACAGTCGCTGGTGAACATGTTTTTGCCGCCTTGACAGTGGAAATAGACCAATATAAATGCCTCTTAAATGCGATCTAAAACCCATTGACCCCAGCACCAAATGCAAACTTTTTGACTTGTTCAACCAATAAAGTTTTGGAAAACAGTTTTTGTTGTCGTTGTTGTTGTAATAAAGGCCTATTAAAATACTGAAGATGACCATTTCAATTCCCAATCATTGTTTTATTGCCATCCATCTGAATTATGAGTCAGTAAACAATTGGAACAAACCGTATTCTTCAAAAATGACACAGAAACTTCATACATACTTGCACACACATACATTCATACACAGGTTAATATGCACACCTTGGCTCAGCATAGAAAAACTGATGTGGAAGTACAAACCGTGCCTTCCTGAACCCAAAGTACAACATGAACTATGGTATTCATGCAACATCTCAAGTGTTAATGGTTGTAAACATCAACAGTCTTTTGTCATTACAGTTTTCACGATTACGTTTAGGAACATACAATCACATGCAAGCATCAAAATCCTGATCTCTGATTCTTGGAAATGGGTTTTGTGACCATTTATACAAACCCACCATCCTTCTGGTGCTCTGAACGTGAAATACCCTGCAGATTATCTACATCGCTCAGATTATCTGTGCTGTAGCCAGATCTAACCATCAAATAAATAAAACAATGTCAATAAAAGAAATTATGTATTAGGCTGTTGAGCTTTAAAACGTGAGACTCAACTCGAAGCTATTGCTGGGTACAGAGATGTAATGACACTATTTCACAGTCCATAACACTGTCAGAGGCACTTTTCAGAATACTTCACAAAAAAGAACTGATTTTAACATTGAATACTACAGTGCTTGCGTATGTCGAGTGACCTTTCTGCAATAACTGCTTAATTTAACAACAGCAAAATGCAGAAAATACATCTCAAGACCGAATTAGCTCAGCATGCAAATCTTGAGTGTTGTGGTTCACCACAGAGCAAGATCTTCAACGTCTTCTTCCAGTGTGCCAGTGGCATTCACTAAAAAACTCAAACATTGCCGACGGACATTCAAATATGAAGAGGAAAGCTGAAACTATTCCAACCGTTTTCTGAAATAAAGATTTGAACATTTTCAGAAAACTGACCACAAAAATACTTCCCAGAAAGAAGAGTGCATCAAAACAAAACTGCTGTGCGAGTGCATAGAGAAAGAACAAAAAATGTGTTGACCTCAGTTTAGTGTCAACCATTTCAATCCTAATTTCAATTTGGCTGAACCAAGAGCTTGTGAACGAAGATTTGTACATAAAGAAGCAGGTCACCGCCCCTGCGCAGTTGGTTATGAAAGCTCCAAATGGATCAGAAGTCAGCATTAAAAGTTAAAGTCTGCATTTTGTGTTTTTTTCTTGGACATTCATTAATAAGGCGCACATCTTTTTTTGATTTATGTGAACAGATTCATGATTTAGGTCCAAGGCAGTTTGCTGTTTGCACTGAATGATATAATAAGATCAGGAAAATTAATGTAGTAGAGGTAGATGACCATTATTTCGGATGTCTTACAGTACACTTATGAACTTCATACGTCATCAATTGACAGTTGACACTGGATTGACCAGTGTGTGCATGGAGGGAGAGGTGATCATGACATGCTGTTCTTGAATGTCATTCATTCTGAGCCAACAAAGCATGGGCTCTTTAATAAAAGAACACTGAGCTGGAGTACATAAATACCTTTAACATGATGGAATGGCAGCAGTTAAAAAGCCTCGATAATGGCTTTCTGAGTGAAGAAGACACAAAAATGTAAAGAATAAATGTTAATAATTGCAAAACCAAAGACGGACTTGCACATAAACTGGACTGTTTTGAGTGTGAGAGCTCAGATTCCAATGGAATCAACCTCCTCAGCCATGTGATCCAGGCATGGAACATGATTGGCTCCTCCCACTTTGTGTCTTGAACACTTTGATTGGCTGGTCTGTTTGTCAGTCATTCCACTGCCTTACCAGATGGGTTTGGAGAGATGTGTTCATTACGTGATCTTCTCATGCTGGATTTGATAGTAGCATGCCTGAGTGAGGAAGAGGAGGAGGATTTCAGAACAGCAATTGGTACACACACTGATTTCACACTGTATATTTGTAAGCCCAGAGATAACATGCTTATTTGCATATTTATGAGGATAATTACTTTAAATGGTAGATGACAACACATTTGTAGCATTTTTATCACGTAAATCTTAATCACTCAAATTAAGACATTAACTGTTTCTCTCAGTGGTGAACACATCACATAAAAGTTGCTGCAACTGTACCAAGCAAATGAATACTTAAGTACATTATATATATATATATATATACACACTTGTCAACATTTGAACTGGATCAAAACCTTTCATCAAAGTTGTCCTAAAACCAAAATGCATTCTTGTCTTAGAACAACTTTGATTTGATTTCTTTTTTAAATGCATGCATGTGTGTATTTATATATACTATAATATACACATATAAAATATACACAGTGCACACACATATACTACGTAAACAAAAACTTTTTGTTGAAAAAACCTTATACTATACCTTGAGTGTGGTGAACATGATGCCATGCTCTCCATGTTGTACACATGGATCCATTAGATCCTCGATGAGGCTGACCTCTGACCCCAGATTCCTTATCCTTTAGAGAACAACAGCTAACTAAAGCATGCCTTTTTTTTAAACAATGTTATTTTCTGTGCTAAAGCATATGCATATAAAAAGAAATGTATTCTAAATGGAACACATCCTCTCTCTCTGAGACCACATTTATGCCTAGTAAGTGTATCTGTCTTGTGTGATCTGATCATAATTAGTCAGCCAAGACACATCTTCATGTACTATGGTTTCTACAAAAATATTAAGAAGCACACCTGTTTTCAACATTAATTATAATAAGAAATGTTTCTTCAGCACCAAATCAGCACATTACAATTATTTCTGAAGGATCATGTGACACTGAAGACTGGAGTGATGATGCTGAGAATTCAGCTTTGCATCACATGAATACATTACTTTTTAAAATATATTCAAATGAAAAACAGTCATTTTAAATTGTAATAATGTGAAATTTTATTACAGTTTTTACTATATTTTTGATCAAATAAATGCAGCCATGGCATCCATAAGAGTCTTCTTTCAAAAACATTTAAAAACTCTAGGTACTGAACTGAAAGGTAGTGTAGATACATACATACATACAAAAAACAGGGCCTTCGAAACCTTGCGATCTCATTCTTACCGTGCATGCAGAACAACAAAGAGGAAGACAGGAAACAGGTCATCCATAGACCACAAGAAATCCTGTTTCAGAAGTGCAAGTACTTCCTGGGTTATCTCCTCGAAGGTCAGTTGGATGACCTGAAGCTTGTCTGAGGGGGTGAAAGTTGTGCTGTGGAAATAAAAAGAGAACAACCTTAAAACAATTTACCAGAGAAAAATTACAAACGTTATTAGCCAGAAATTGTTGTAAATCTCCAACCTTATTTGCTGTAACGTCTCAACTGCTGAGGCAAAACAGGCATCCTTAGTGCTTGAGAGAACCTACACACCCACAAAATACCTCCATGAATATTGCTTAATGATCCACAGTCTTATTTCCGCTAATATAATCAGCATATTGCCTTCAAAGACAGATTTATGAGACTTTTAGGGTCTCTCTCTTATAAAAGGACATATTTAACTACCTGTTGTTTTTCTCCATGTACTGTAACAGTCACAGGCCAGAATTTCCTATGAAAACAGGTATTAGTGGCAGCAAGACTGATCACTAGAGGACAATCAAATCTACTGAACGTATTTCTCAGTGGAGCTGGGTGTCAGACTCACTGTTGCACCCCGAGGAAGGCGAGCAGCGCCAGGTCTGGTTGTTTGTTGAGTCGGAGCACACACTCCCAGTACACATCATCCTCCTTCTCTTTCTCTAGAGCATAGAGAGTGAAGAGAGGAGGATAGAGACGGGGCAACAGCACCGGTAGGAGGAGAGCAGAGCTGCTGACCACACACCTGCCACACACACACACGCACGCAAAGACAATACATCAGGTAACTGCTAAAAACATTAAAGAGACATTAAAGACAACAGCTGATAAAAACACAGACAAATCAGTCTGAATTTATGAGGAAAGAATTATGAGATAAAAAGCCAATGACAAAAAGATGAAATTATTAGAAAAAATTTACATTTTGTCATAATTCTGACTTTTTATCTTATGCTTTTTTGTCAATTTAAACGTTTTATCTCATAATTATGATTTAGTATGTCAATTTCAGTTTGTCTCATAATTATGACTTAATCTCTAATTTTGTTCGTCGTTTTTATCTCATAACTGTCATAATGTCAAATTACTTCATTATGATTTAGTATCTCATAATTTTGTAAATTTGAACCTGATCTCATAATTATGCTTTGTCATAATATCAATTTATCTCATAATTAATACTTAATATGTCAGAATGTTGTAAATTCAAAACTTTTATCTCATAATTTTGCTTTTTTTTAATGTCCTAATTATGATTTACCAAAGCATGAAAGATAATTTTTTTCTTATGTGGTGGAAATTGGCTTTCATAGGTTCAGACTAAAATGAGAAAATAATAAAATCATTAAAGTACTTTTAATTTATAAATTCACTAGATTATCACAAATATATAAATGTATAAACAATTTTTGTTTAATTTCACTCTAACTGTGATATAAACCATAGATAGCAATTGTATAAAATAAAATTACTCATACTGTAATATCTGTCACGCCTATGGACAGTCTTGTGTTTTGTTCCTCATGTTTTCTCCTTGACCCAGTTTCTCCCGTGTTTGTGCCCATATTTGGTTTTCCTGTTCCCGTTTGAGTTCCATTTGTTTCAGCTGTGTCCTATTAATCTCCTCGTTTAGTTCCAGGTGTTCCCCATTTAGTTCCTGTATTTAAGCCCTGTGTTTTCCTGAGTCCTACGTTCAGACTCAAATGTCTTCCCCCGACCTCACCAACGGCTCCGACCACCTGTCCAACCCAAGTTACCCCCGAGTTCTCCAAAGCTCCTCCCTGGTCCTCAGCCCAGAGCTGCCGGCCATTCCCAAGCCAAGCCCGCTGGCCGCCGCACTCTCAAGCCCGCCGACCGCTCAGCAGTCAAGCCCAGAGAAACGGGCGCCAGCTCATGTCCCCGAACTCCTGGATATGGTGCTTCCTCCTGAGTTCTCGGCCTATATCCTCTCTCCTGAGCCCGCTCCAGTGTCGGCTCCAGCCCCTGAGCCCGCTCCAGTGTCAGCTCCAGCCTCCAGTTCCCACGTTCAGCCCTAAGGGGGCTCAAGTTCCCACGTCCAGCCCAAGGAGTGCTCCAGTTCCCACGTCCAGCCCAGGGAGGGCCACAGTTCCCGAGTCATGGCCCACGGAGGTTCTAGTCTGTTCTAGTCCACTAGTCTGCCTCCAGGGCACCCCCCCCCTCCCCAGTGGAATTGTTATGGTGTGGGACGTGCCTTCTGGGAAGGGGGAGTAGTGTCACGCCTATGGACAGTCTTGTGTTTTGTTTCTCATGTTTTCTCCTTGACCCAGTTTCTCCCGTGTTTGTGCCCATATTTGGTTTTCCTGTTCCCGTTTGAGTTCCATTTGTTTCAGCTGTGTCCATTTAATCTCCTCGTTTAGTTCCAGGTGTTCCCCATTTAGTTCCTGTATTTAAGCCCTGTATTTTCCCGAGTCCTGCGTTCAGTCTCAAATGTCTACCTCGTGTGCTACGTGTGTGTTCCCTGTTATTTTGGTTTCATTAAAGAGTATTTCTGTTCTGGATCTCCTTCGTCTCCTCAAAGTAGTGCACCGTGACAGAAGACTGAACCTTATACAAGATGACAGAGGCTGAGGACAGGCTGTGGTGTTTGCGGCAGGCTGGTCAGAGGTTGGAGAGATATGTGGAGGAATTCCTTGAGCTCTCCAACCAGGTTAGCTGGCACGACACCGCTCTTGGTGCGTGTTTCCAGCTGGGGCTGGATGATGATACAATCCGCTGCGATCTCCCCACGTGTTATTTTCCCCTGATCGAGCTGATTGATGTCGTCCTTTATTTAAACGGTTACGATTTCCAAGTGGAAGAAGTAAAGGATAATTTAAAGTCTCCTCGTCCAGCCACCTCTGGAAAACATTGTGTCTCCACATACCCCCACATACCTCACCAACGGCTCCGACCACCTGTCCAACCCAAGTTACCCCCGAGTTCTCCAAAGCTCCTCCCTGGTCCTCAGCCCAGAGCTGCCGGCCATTCCCAAGCCAAGCCCGCTGGCCGCCGCACTCTCAAGCCCGCCGACCGCTCAGCAGTCAAGCCCAGAGAAACGGGCGCCAGCTCATGTCCCCGAACTCCTGGATATGGTGCTTCCTCCTGAGTTCTCGGCCTATATCCTCTCTCCTGAGCCCGCTCCAGTGTCGGCTCCAGCCCCTGAGCCCGCTCCAGTGTCAGCTCCAGCCTCCAGTTCCCACGTTCAGCCCTAAGGGGGCTCAAGTTCCCACGTCCAGCCCAAGGAGTGCTCCAGTTCCCACGTCCAGCCCAGGGAGGGCCACAGTTCCCGAGTCATGGCCCACGGAGGTTCTAGTCTGTTCTAGTCCACTAGTCTGCCTCCAGGGCACCCCCCCCCTCCCCAGTGGAATTGTTATGGTGTGGGACGTGCCTTCTGGGAAGGGGGAGTAGTGTCACGCCTATGGACAGTCTTGTGTTTTGTTTCTCATGTTTTCTCCTTGACCCAGTTTCTCCCGTGTTTGTGCCCATATTTGGTTTTCCTGTTCCCGTTTGAGTTCCATTTTGTTTCAGCTGTGTCCTATTAATCTCCACGTTTAGTTTCAGGTGTTCCCCATTTAGTTCCTGTATTTAAGCCCTGTATTTTCCCGAGTCCTGCGTTCAGTCTCAAATGTCTACCTCGTGTGCTACGTGTGTGTTCCCTGTTATTTTGGTTTCATTAAAGAGTATTTCTGTTCTGGATCTCCCTCGTCTCCTCACAGTAGTGCACCGTGACAATTTCAAGGTTTGGTCAAACCACACAACCCTTAGTGTGCTATGTATTATTTTTCTCATAAGTGAGACTTATGAAAAATCTTACGTACCCAGGTTTAGGAGACTCCAGCTGCTTCCCAGCAGGGTCTGAACCACCTTTCTCTTTTGGAGGGTCGGCCAGTGAACCTCCTTCCTCTGGCAGATCAGGAAAGAGGAATCTAGCCACAAACACATACATAAATATTCATGGAAACAGCGTTTAAAACGGACATTGTTGTCAGTCTGACTGACACACTTACCTGACAAGCTGGAAGATGCGGCTGAGATAGGACTTGATCTCATTGACAGCCTGGGGCAGTAATCTGCGGTTGGCCCCAACACCAACATATGTCATACGGTACACCGAAACCAATGTCTCCACCAGCCGACCCAGAGGATGCAGTGGGGTATCACATGCCTGGGGTCAAAAATCAGGAGTCAGTGACATATTATAGGGACAAAATACTCTGGAATGACTGAGAGACAATATTATGTTTGTAAATAAGGTTGGCAGTGTTAGTTCATTGATGACCTAGAGCAATGCATACCTTGACAAGGTACCGACGGATTGTGTGATACACCTCTAACGTCACAGGACCAACATGCTGAGGAATGAACTCGAGACTCTCCAGCGTTTTGTGATGAGAGCGACTCAGTAACTCTGGACTGAAATATACACACACACATTCAGCTTTACATTCAGCTATACATTTTAACATTACACATTTAATATTCATGTTCCAAAACTTTGGGAGATTCCTAGACAAAAATTTTAAGCACATCTAAATACGTAGATCAAAGGTAGAACTGCAGATACTTCACAGAAAAGGCAATCCCAAAATGCACTGCGACAAGGTTTTCATCCAAGATGGTAAAGATGAGGAAAAAATTGTTTATAAATATATTTTATTTACAGTTATATTCATTTGTTAGAAATAATTTGGTTTGTGTGGAACCTCATTTCCACCAAATAAGAAAAAAATGCCTTGGTAAATCATAATTATGACAATGAATGTGATAATTGTAAGAATAAAAAGTCCGAATTATGACACAAAAAGTCTAAATTATGACATAAAATGCTGAATTCTGACTTTTTATATTTTATGTTACTATTTATTCTATGTCCAGAGATTTGAAAAAAAAAGAAAAGCATTTTACCACACGTTGACCTTTTATCTTATCATTTAAACCTTTTATCTAACAAATTCAACTTTTTATCTCATAACTGACAAAAAGTTGAAATTGTAACAAAAAAGTTATTTCTGTGTCACACTTTTGACTCATCTCATAATTATAATTTAGGATCTCATAATTTCGACTGTGTCATAATTAATTTAAAGGGGTCATATGATGCTATTTTAAAGATCATTATTTTGTGTATTTGGTGTAACAGAATATGTTGACATGCTTTAATGTTCAAAAAACACATTATTTTTCAAATACTGTACATTATTGTAGGTCCTCTATGCCCCGCCTCTCTCAAACACGTCGTTTTCAACAAAGCCCCCTCCTTTGACAAGCGCAGTCTGCTCTGATTGGCCAGCTGACCCAGTGCATTGTGATTAGCCGAACACCACAAGCACACGTCGGAAATGTAACGCCCCTTACCATAATCGCGAGCTTCAAGCTTTCAAAGTAAATATCAAGACAGTTAATAATGTCGAGATCTTCTTTATGCACCAAGAGCTTGTAACACTCCAAAGAGAAAGGAAAACGCATCATATGACCCCTTTAAAGAATCTTCTTATGTGGCAGAAATGGGCTTCCATATGTTTGCACCCATCAACAAAAAAAAAATAGTTTATCAAAAACAGGCATTAACTTATTGTGATTAATTCTATAAATTCTTTTTTGTTTTGTGATATGAACCATTACAGTTGTATAACATTACTTTTACTGTAATTTCAGAATTCGGTCAAACCACCCACCCCTAGTATGATGTGTATTATTTTTCTGCTTATTAGAGTACTGATTTGTTAGCTTAGCATCATGTTAACCTCAGACTCTGCTGTAATACTCTGTGAGTGTCAGGGGAGTTTCTCATGCACTAGTAGACAATGAGGCAATGAGCAATGAGGCACAGTAAGGTTTCGGAACTGGTCTACTCTGCACTGTGTGTGTGTGTGTGTGTGTGTGTGTGTGTGTGTGTCTAAGTGTACCTGTCTCTCTGCTGTCTCCTGTTAGCAGTGAGCGCTACGGCGATGTTGTCCCATGGTGTAGTGGTTTGTCCCTGTCCGGGAGAATCACAACCTAGCCTGTTCCAGCACTCCAAAAACACAGCCTTCCACTTTTCTTCAGAGTGAACCGCTAACCTGCCCAGTTTACTGTAATCGCACAAAACACATCGGTTCCCCATCAACATTGATAATGTCTCTTAAAATTGAATTTTGCTACAGAGATCAACACACACTCTTACAGTGCATGAGCCTTCTCCTTGTCTGAGTCGTAGAGGCTGGGTTTGTAGTAGGAACCTGACATCTTTAGTCCGGTTCCCCAAACTCCACTAAAAGAGCCTTCAATGTAGTCTCCATTCGGCATGGTCAACACGCCCTGCAGAAAGATATGATAACAAGGCTTGTTTGTGTGAACATACTCTACCATTTAAAGAAATTGCTGTTGATAAGATTTTTAATGTCATTTGTAATATTAAACATTTGCCATATTATTTTTAATAATATTAATCATGTTATTTTTAATATTATCATATTAATATAATAACATTATTAGCATCATCATATTTTTTATATTACAGTTTAAAATAACTGTTTTCTATTTTAAAACATTTTAAAAAGTAATTTATTTTTGTGATGGTAAAGCTGAATTTTCAGCAGCCATTGCTCCAGTCTTTAGTGTCACATGATCAGAATCATTGCAATATACTGGAAATATAACAAATAACATTTCTTATTGTCAAAGTTGGCAATAGTTGTGCGGAGTAATATTTTTGAGGAAACCATGATACTTATTTTCAGAATTCAGCTTTAGACATTTAAAGCATTATTCCAAAAAGAAATCATTTGTAACATTTGAAATGTCTTTACTGCCACTAGTAATCAATTTAATGTGCCCTTGATAAAAAAAAAACGTAACCAAATAAACAAAACAAAAAAACGTACTGACCCCCAAATTTTGAACGCTAGAGTAGATGTGCGTGCATGGTTAAAGTGTTTGTTTGTGGGCGGTAGCACCTTTCCATTTAGAGTCCAGTCTTCTGAAAAGTCCCCTTCAAACGTAGTGTCATCTTCAGAGAGTAACACCCCTGTTCCCTTGGAGAGAAACAAAATAACAATTAAAATAACTAATCTGAAGTTTTTCTTTCTTTGTACTTTAAAAGCAAAAAAGACAGAGTGCGTGTGTCAAGTTCTATCATTTTTGTAGAATCAAAAAACAATAAAACCTAATGTGAGGAGACTACAGGGGAAAAAGGAGCTATATTCAGTTTGCAAAAAAAATATTATTTGAATGATTTTTATTATGTAGTAAATGTTTTATAAAAGCAATAAGGCACAAGAGGCCATGAGATATTGTGAACATAGTCATAATACAGCATGGTGTCACATACTTGTACTGCTAAATAAACCCAAATGTGTGTATGTCAATCTCACCATCATTTTGTTGTTGTTGAATGCACCTTCATAGTACAGTCCAAACTGCGTAACAACAACTCCGTTCCCCTGACGCTGATCATCCAGCCACATGCCCATGTACTTCTCCCCTCTGACACAAAACACAGTTAGCATAGTGCACATTTGCACACACACTCGACTTACATTTCAACATTTCACATTTCAAGGCAAAGAAGTGCTGCTGCAATCATTTTGTGAATTCACTTGTCTATTTGCATACCTGGTGATGTCATCAAAAACTCCATAGCCAGATTTTTTGTCATACTGCCACTGGCCGATGAAGACACTGGGGGAAGTGGAGTTCAGCCTCCCACTACGCAGCATCCCGTGACCATGACGCATGTTATCTTGAAACGAGCCCTCGTATATTTCCCCAGAGGCATATCTGAACAGGAACACACACACACACACACAGTCAGTTAATGATATCAACTTGCATCAACAAACAGTACCGTTCAAAATTTTGGGGTTAGTAAGATTTTTTTTTTTTTAAATAAATAAATACCCTTATTGACAGTAATGACATTTCTAATGTTGCAAAAGATATCCATTTCAAATAAATGCTGCTTTTTTGAACTTCCTATTCATCACAGAATCATAATAAAAATGTATCATGGTTTCCATAAAACAACTTTCTTCAACTGTAATAATACAAATTGTTACATGAATACCAAATAAAGATATTAAGAGTGATTTTTGAAGGATCTTGTGACACTAAGACAGGAGTACTGAAAATTACAACTGAAAATTCAGGTTTGCATCACAAGAATTAATCACATTTTACAAAATATTAAAACAGAAAACAGTTATTTTAAATTGTAATAATATTTCACATTATAACGGTTTTTACTGTATTTTTGAGCAAATAAATGCAGCCTTGGTGAGCATATAAGACATCATACAAAACATTTTCTAAAACATTAAAAAAGTTGACCCCAAAAATTTGAATGGTATTGTACATTCAGAAATATACATACAGAAAAATAATATACAAAAATAAAAACACAACCACAAACCTGAATGTTCCAAAGCCGTGTATCTTGCCATCCTTCCACTGCCCTTGGTAATTATCACAGCTGTTCAGGTTTTTATTAGGCACAACGTAATCTCCAAAACTGCAAAGAAAAGTAGGAGACATCAGCATAATAATCTGAAAAAAAAATGTAAAAAATAATAATGTTGTCAGTTGTCATTAACCCATCTTCAAGGCCGTTCTTGAATGTCCCTGTATACATTCGTCCATCGGGCCATTTGACCACGCCCCTAGAACACAGACATAGCCAATCATCATTTTCCAAGTTTTAAGAAGACTTTCACACCCACAATTCCTCCTCCAATGGTTTACCGTCCATGGGGTTTCCCTGAGACCCATCGGCCCTCATACGTGGCCTCCTTGAGTCGACTGTCTTTGTAGAATGTGTATGATGCTGTCCTTGAAATGGGCGGATCTGCTCTCTGCGTTACTCCTGTAGAAGGAGGTATCCCATCATGCCCCAGTCCACTAAGTGCCTGCTCCACTGCTTGGTTTATAGAACGCAGCCACTTTGCCTAGGGACATCATCACTGTTTAACGATCTATACAGGTTTCTGTAAATCATCATTTTGAGTCAAGTCAGGTATACCTTCTCAGCTGGGGACGAAGCCAGCAGAGTGAAACTCTCTTCAGGTGAAGTCACTTTTAAACCATATCTGCAGAGAACCACGCAAACTTCATAACTTCTTAACACTTCATAATTATATAAAGCTAATGAACATGACTGGCACACTCACAGGCCTGTGTTCGCCTCAGAAATAGGCTCCACCCACAATGTAGCCAATGGGAAGACGTGATGAGTGGAAAACTAGGAGGGGTTGAAAAAGAAATGCAACTAATGCAAGAATAGCATACCGAAAATAAATTGTACACAATTCTGTCCACTCTTGATTACTGATGCACAATGTATCAGCACCATCAATTAAATGTGCATGCATTTCCTTGTTTCGTTTCATTTAGATTACCTTTACCTCACTTAAATCTTTAAAAAAGGGTCTTTGAAAACACAAATAACACTGCTAAAATAGAACCTACCTACAAAAGTAAAACATTATTACAGTGCTTACAGTAAAAAATTTAATTATTACAATTATTACTTTTCTATTTGAATATATTCTAAAATGTCATTTATTGCTCCTTCAGAATACATCTTCATATGTTGATTTGGTGCTCAAGAAACATTTCCTATAATTATCACAGTTGAACATGGGCGTGCTGCTTAATATTTTTGTGAAATTGCTAGACTTTTTATGAGTAAAAAGTTTCAAAATGACATTTATTTGAAAAAACATACACACAGACATACATACATATATATATATATATATATATATATCATAAAATGCATTGCTGTTCTGTTGTAAGTAATCTTAAAGATTCCTAAATGCATCTACTTTCGGAAGGCCAAATAAAGTGCTTTTGCTTTCGCCTAGAAACACACAGCATCTCCCTGACATGGCTGCTTCAACACTAACTGCAGTTACTGAAACCACACCTTCTTTCTTTGCGTGCACATTTGGGCGGCATTATGCAAATATTTCCACATAGTGAGGTAGATATGTGGGGGCATGTTAGAACGAGCCGTTTTAGGGGGGCGTGGCAGAGTCTTAACTTTGATAAAGAATATCTCTTTGGTTTTGAGACTTTAGTCTTTGCAACTTCAGGGATCTTATCTATGCACAATCAGCTTGTAACACTCCAAAGAGAACGGAAAACTTGAAATCGCATCATATGACCCCTTTAATGCATTCTTGCTTAATAAAAAAAAAAAATCTTAAAAAAAAAAAACTGATCCCAAAGACTGAATGGCACTGGCAGTGTACGCTATAATGCCTAAATTCACTCAAAGCATTTAAAGTAGTGCATAGAATTAATAAAAATTATGGTGAAAAGTTTGTTGCTATATGATATTTGTCAAAAACTTAACACAAGTGCGTCTCAAGCATAAACCAACTGTCAATTGGTTTACATTAAAATATAAAATGTTGGAACATATGGTTCTTTTTCCTAAGCACATTTTTGCTCTTTTCGAATGGAAAGGGATAATGCTGATGAAATGAAAAACAGACAAATACACGCACTGTAAAAGGTATGAAGGAAAAACATCAGGGAGGAAAATAATGGATTATCATCTCAAATACTACCTGGCACATTCACTAAGACGAGACTCAGCATTAAACAGAACCACTACTGTTCAACATAAAACCAGCCAGCACAACATGCCCCTTACTACAATCAGGTACATATCTTTTACAAAGGGTTTGCAAGCAGGAAGCCTTGGAATGTACCCAACCAGATGTACTGTCATCTTTCTATGCTTTTAGGCTATACCACACAGGACCGAGACATTTTAGAGTCTAAATGAAACCTTACAGGAATTTCTGTCAAAAACTAGAGGTTCAAACTGAGCTATTACAGATACTGTGTAATTTTCTTTATAATTCTTTATAATAATTCTTTAAAGGAATATTCAGAGTTAAATAAAACTTAAATTCTTTTGACAGCATCTGTGGCCACAGAAAATCATTCTGACACATCCATGAGTTTGTCCAGTAATGCATTTCAAATGTAAGCCTATGGAGAGATCGCACAGTACAACAAAAAGATTCAAATATGAAACAGTCGCACTGATGCAAAAGTGTAATAACATGATGTAACTATGAGTAAAGTACTTTTTAGTGGAGAATATCTTCACCCAGAAGAATTAAATAAGTAACACACAACCAAAAATTCATCCACCTTGAAATGTAGTCTCATTTCAAAGTGACTTGCAACAGGGTTATTATACTGTAGTTAACTAAAACTAAAACCATTTGAACCTTAAAAAAAAACTTGCCAAGGCAACATTTCTCAATTTAATTTAGTTTAACTTGATGTAGTAAAATAGCTAAAACTGAAATAAAAACAAATAAAGCAATGTAGGCATATTAAAAAAAAAAAAAACTAAAAATGATAACTAAAAAAAAACAATGTTACTAAAACTTTATCTCAAATTAAAATGAAAACAGAAAAATAAAAAACTAATTCAAAATATTAATAAAAACTACTAAAATGTCACTGATTAACGTACACATTTCTTCTTGTTTTTTATTGTAAGATGTGTCAAAATTATTTTCTGAATTAATCAGAAGCTTTAAATAAAAGTTTTATTTAGTGCTGTCAAACGATTAATCACGATTAATCGCATATATGTGTGTTCTGTGTATATTTATTATGTATATATAAATACACACACATACAATATATATTTTGAAAATATTTACATGTAAATATTTACATGTATTTACATTTATATTCATATAATTTATATTATAAATAAATATATTTAATATATAAACATAACATATTTTTCTGAAATATATATACATGCATGTGTGTGTGTTTATATATACATAATACATAATAAATATACACAGTACACATACATATATTATGTAAACGAAAACGTTTATTATGGATGCGATTAATCACGATTAATCATTTGACAGCACTAGTTTTATTTACTCTCAGAACATTCCTTTAACAACAGCACTGGACAAACAAACACTACAGCTGTAGGGTGCATCCTTGGGCACTAGGGGACAGTATGCTATGGAGGAAACTCTTCATTCGTACAGCCCATACTTACAAGACTCTTATAGGGGACCATGCCCTACCAAAACAAAGATAAACATCACTAAAACACCAGTCATTGGAAACCGATTGTTAGTTTGGCCCTGTAAGTGAATAAAAAACTGAAGTGAAAGCATTGTGTAAAGACAGAAGGATGAGATTAACAGAAAAGGCAGAGATAAAGCAGAAATGATACTGAAATGAAAGTATAAAAAGAAGGGCAAACCTGTGCATGAACCAGGGCATCGTTGAAAAGGATGAACCAGTTGACAGAAAAACGGCCTGCGTTCTGAAGAGTCAAAGCCTTATTACTGCTCTCACAGATCAGCCGCCGAGACGGTTTACGAAGAGAGTCCTGAAAGAAGAGGAGAACTCTTGATTACCAGCCCAACTTTCTCCACGCTCTAGCTCTCCTCCACAAGTGCACTGAAATAAAACAATTTGCTCAGCAGGAAGAGCACCTGGCTGTGTGGTGCACATTAAACTGACTGGCATTTGACAGGTAAAGAGCTTCTAAGGGCCTGACAGCAGCGGAGTGACTCACGGTCATCTTTCCAGGAAAGCTCTTCCAGAAGTGGAGCGTGTATTCGGCTTCCTTCCTCCTCCTTCTCTTCAGATGAAGAGCCATGGATTCATATTTTGAGCAGGCATCTTGCAGCTTCTGATAATCCACAGAACTCTGTCACACACATATAGCAGTGAGATTTTATGTAGTGATGGTGTATTGAGTGAAAATCAGTGGACAATACAGCCAGTCCTGTAACGAAAAAATAAATCATTCCTTAAATCAATAAAATTACAAAAAAATGGTAACACTTTAGTATAGGGACCAATTCTCACTATTAACTAGTTGCTTATTAGCATGCCTATTATTAACATATCGACTGTTTATTGGTACTTATAAAGCATTACCATATTCTACATTCCTAATCATACCCAATACCTAAACTTAACAACTACCTTACTAACTATTAATAAGCAGCAAATTAGGCGTTTATTGAGGCAAAAGTCGTAGTTAAGAGAATTGACCTTAAAATAAAGTGTGACCAAAAAAATAATTATTTTAAAAGGTACGGTCTGTGTTATGAAAAATCATTAAAGGGTTAGTTCACCCAAAAATGAAATTCTGTCATTAATTACTCACCATCATGTCGTTCCACACCCCTAAGACCTTCGTTCATCTTCAGAACACAAATTACGATATTTTTGATCAAATCCGATGGCTCAGAGAGGCCTC
>NW_015557102.1:638103-651358 GCF_001515605.1 Sinocyclocheilus anshuiensis | reverse complement strand
TTGAGGTATTCGGCCAATCACAACGCACTGGATAGCTGGCCAATCAGAGCACACCTCGCTTTTCAGACCGATGAGCTTTGTAAAAATCGGCGCGTTTCAGAAAGGCGGGGCATAGAGGAGAAACAATAATGTACAGTATGTGGAAAATAATGTGTTTTTTGAACCTTAAACTGCATAAACACATTTCATTACACCAAATACACAAAATAATGTTATTTTTAGCAACATCATATGACCCCTTTAATTTGTGTTCTGAAGATGAACGAAGGTCTTAGGGGTGTGGAACGACATGAGGGTGAGTAATTAATGACAGAATTTTCATTTTTGGGTGAACTAACCCTTTAAGTGTTACTAGTGAGTACCCACCACCTCGTAGCAGGTAGCCAGTTTGAGCAGCAGTCGTCCATATTCATGCAGGTGTTTTATGGGCATGTAAAAGAGATGCGCCAGAATATCCGCTAAGGGCAAACCCTCTTCAGAACATTTAGATAACTTCTGAACAACCTCGGCCCCTTTGCCAAACACATCGCTTCAAACAGAGTCAGACAGAGAGATTCTTAACATATATATTAATACAAGTCGATCTGTATATACGGAAAGATGAACATTTCATGAGCAATAGCAAATAATTCCCTTGCAATATTTTCATATGGTATTACTCTGGAATCCTAGGACAGCAAAGGCTTAGGAAAGCACTTGGGACAGGGTCTAACACACACATATACTACTTACTGACAAGGTTTGACAAGGGCTTGAAATCCTCCCATGACTAAGAGATCACCAACTGCAGAACAGTACCTGTACAACACAATTACAAAAATAAGGACATTATTACAAACAGGAAAATGAGCTGACTTGAGAAGGAGGGTACAACATTTCTGAGCAATAAATTCCCATGACTTTTACAATAATTCTTTATTATTGAAACAATATATACATATAAATGACTGTATAGAGATTGCAGCCACTAAGAGACATTTCTGGTTAATGAAATTAATGTATTGACAACACAGACTTCCATGAATTTTAAGCTTCTCATTTTAATTACTCAAAAAAATCTCTGTGTTATTTCCAGGTTTTCCAGGATGTCACACACTCAGAACTTCGTCCCACTAAGAAAACTGCCTGAAAGATATCAGATTCTGAATCAAAGTCTCTGACTTTTAAAAATGAGGACAACACTTTAAAATAAGTCTCAAGGCTACGGTTGAACGTACGTTTATTTTGAACAACTTAAAGAACCAACTGAGGTTCTGACTAAATACATTTGAAGATTTTCAATTATACATCACAGTAGAAGTATAAAATCTATTTGATGCCTGAATATATTACTTTTGATTTAGAAGTTAATTCAGTCCAGCTTTGTAGAGGATATAACTTAGAACTAAAAAAATCTTAAAATTCAGGACCACAGCAAGTTACCATAATCTGATTTAACTGTGTTCATCTAGTTGGTCTTAACTAGCTCTCTGGCTGAACACTTAATAAACATTTGTATTCAAACATGGCTGAATATTAACTGTGACATCACGACCATGACAGTTTCTAAATTAATCGTTTTTGCAGCTATGTTCCAATAAATGGCCCAGATGGGCTAGAAGAGGAAGTTTTGCATTGTGAACTTTAGTGCATGTCTACACTGTACACTTAAGAGAATTTAAATTCTGTTTTGCATGACATGTTCTCTTTAATCAGCATGGAGTAAGAAACAACAACCAACATTCAACTTATTCCATCTGCTGAGGTCATCACCAAAGGAACTACTTCATGCCTTCAGTTTCTTTAATTGTGTGTGTGCTGAATGCTTACTCTGAATATGTGTCCAGGAACAGATGTGCATCTTCAAGAATAACAAGACCACGGATATCACGTGAACGCCGCAGGAAGGAGGTTAGAGAGGCCGAGTTTTGACCCGTGAGCTGAGACAGCCGGCCCAATCGTCCAATCAGATTCTGCAGAAGCCCTGCAGAGGACTGACCGAGGGCGGAGCTTAGGGAATCTAAGAGTAAAAAAATGATAATAATAATGTGAGAACTAAAAATCCCAAATAATTCATTAGACACACAGACACACAATCATTTCTTGTTTAATCGTTTCTTGTTTCTGTATAACAGGACAAACTTTCTAATAATTCTGAACACAAAAATACTTAAGTATGATTATATTATATTATATTATATTATATTATATTATAGCTTACCAGTGTTAGTTTAGTATCACATTATACATACAGTATATATTATTATAGTTGCTAATATTTTGAATTAAATTTTATTTTTATACTTTCACTTTCATTTTATTTAAAAAATGTAGTCATTTTGTTGTGGTTTTGTCATTTTTTTATTTCTATATATTATTTATTATACTATTTATTAGTTTAATTTTACTTAGTTATTTCAGATAATTATTTTATTTTATATGTTTTTTATATTTTATTTGAACATTTATTTCATTTAAATTTAAAAAAGTTTTTTTTTTACGGTTTTAGTTTCAGTTAACAAGAATAACCCTGTTGCATACATTAGGAACTCTAAATGATTCAGCTGTTTCACTTCCACTAGTCTTGCCACTGAATTACACAATACTTGTACAGCTCGTTCAGGGCTGTAATGGAAATATGCTAATGACAGTCTAAATCAGAGTACAAAACAAGTTATCATCACACACTGTCATACCCAGTTTAAGCAGTGGCTGGAGCAGAAGACTATTGATATTTCTGAGTTTACAGTAATATTTCCTCTCTGCGGCCGCCAGCTCATGCAGACTGGCAATAAAACCCATTACATTACGATCCGTCAGCGCCGCACATGTCCGTCCTCCTGCGCACACACTGCTTACATAGCCCAACTACCACAAACACATACACACACACACACACACACACACACACACACACACACACACACACAATGAAAAGTGTCATTACAAGTCATATAAATAATACAGCATCAATGTACAGGATTCAGAACACAGTAGTATTCAACATTATCTAGTAATGATTGAGTAATGTTTATTATACAACAGAAATTTGAAATAATAATGATGATGATGATGATGATTATGATGCAAAAGGCTTGCTCACATTCATACAAAAGGGCAGCAGCACCGGTTGCTGTGTGTACTCTCCTGTCTGCTCCTCTTCCTCAGTTTGCTCCATCACTTCTTTCACCTGCTGCCCACTGTAGTACAGAATTGGCTGGATACAA
This sequence comes from Sinocyclocheilus anshuiensis, assembly GCF_001515605.1. Lineage (NCBI taxonomy): Eukaryota > Metazoa > Chordata > Actinopteri > Cypriniformes > Cyprinidae > Sinocyclocheilus > Sinocyclocheilus anshuiensis. The sequence continues at coordinate 648,152 of NW_015557102.1, read as the reverse complement.
TCTCCACCAGCCAATAAGAGAGTGTGTTGTTGCCCCGCCCCAATATCCCACACACGAATCCCATCTGACAGCTGCGCAAAGACAAAAGAGGACAAACAAAGCAAACCAGTCATGAATCAGTATGTTGTCAACACAAATTTGGGCAATAGCAAGGGCCTTAAAGGGATAGTTCACCCAAAAATAAAAATTCTGTCATTTATTACTCACCCTCATGTTGTTCCAAACCGTAAGACATTCGTTCATCTTCAGAACACAAATTAAGATATTTTTGATGAAATCCAAGAGCTTTCTGACCCTCCATAGACAGCAAGGGTACTACCTCGATCAAGGCCCAGAAACGTAAATAAAGTGTAAATATCTTAATTTGTGTTCCTAAGATGAATGAAGGTCTTATCTCTTACGGGTTTGGAACAACATGAGGGTGAGTAATTAATGACAGAATTTTTATTTTTGGGTGAACTATCCCTTTAATCCACTAAACAGTGGAACAATGATAGCTGATGATTTACTATAACATGATTATGCGATTGCACATTAAAATGTCATTGGTACTGTATATCAATAACATCACAAACAATATCCTATTGGTATGAATCGTTTTGTTTATTATTATTCTTCCTTGTCGATAATATTTAGTGGCATCATGAAATATGTACTTATCCTCCATTTTTAACAGCTTAAGAAACTGAAGAAAACATGACAACATGAGCTGATGCTCACAGGTTTAATGTATCAGTGCACTAGAATGATTTAGTCAAAGGGACAGCCCTAGAAATGGCCAATACCCTGTGTTTAGTCTAGTGAATTAGAGAGACACAGCCAAACAAACTGGAGCCCGTGTACACTTAACGTCTGAAGACTCACATTGCTGCTGGGTGTGCGCAAGCGTCACAGTTTCTAACCTTGTCATTTCTGCAGCATTTTTAAAACCTGGAAAAAAAACCTCAACCTTAAAGGGAAAATAAATTTATAAATAGTATTTTTTTCTTAATTCTAAAAATGCAATTATGCAAAATGTAAAAGTGTTAATCTATGATATAATTAAAATGGGCTTTAGTTAAAACCAACTGAAAAACTTCATTATATACATTCATGTAAGTAAAAATATGTTGTTATAGTGTTATATAGAATGTTATAGAAATATTACAAATGTATAGACAAATTGAATGAATAAACTGTATGGAAAAATTAGTTATATAAATAAAAACTTAAAATTAACTACACTACTGCTCAAAGGGGTTTGGTAAGATTAATGTTCACCCAGGCTGCATTTATTTGCTCAAAAATACAGTAAAAACAGTAATAATGTGAAATATTATTACAAATTAAAAGAACTGATTTCTATTTTAATATATTTTAAAATGTAATTTATTCAGCAGCCATTACTCCAGTATTCAGTGTCATATAATATCACATGAAATCATAAATGCTGTTTAATATTTTTGTAAACCATTATAGATATTTTTCAGGATTGCTTGATGAATTAAAAAAGTCTTCTAATTTTATTAGAAAAATTTAATTTTATTAAATTTTATCTAAAATATAAAATATATCTTTTGTAAAATTCTAAATATTTTTTTAACTTTTGCTAATACAACTGTAAGTTTCTTTCAAACACTTTGGAATGGTAGTGTAGAAAGATATATTGATACATAGAAATATATACTTAGAATTTTATACATGGAAAAACGATATATTTAATTTAATTATTATTATTAAAAATAATTTACAAAATGTTTTTTTTTCTTTTCCAGAGCATTTTAAAATTTCCAACCCTTTTAAACCATTTCAAAAGGCAGTGCATTTTATTCTCCCTCTAGTGATATTTTTTCTGTTTTATGCACATATGTGCATATACTGTACCTTGGTTAAGTGAGGAAGGGTGGTGGGGGATTCCATGTGTCCCAGCTGTCCAGAAGTGTTGCAGCCCCAGGAGAACACCTGCCACACACACACACACACACACACACACACATTACAGGACGAATTATACTAATACAGACTCACCGCTCAAGAGAACAAGAGTGACAGCTCTCGTCCCCGATGCCTCTTTCAGGCTGAGCTGCTGTCATGATGACTGACTCCTCTGGGTGCTCTACACCTGAGACAGCTTAAGCATTGAGAAGAGAGAGGATGAGGGAGAGAACACCTGCCACACACACACACACACACACACACACACATTACAGGACGAATTATACTAATACAGACTCACCGCTCAAGAGAACAGCCACGGATATGCAGGTGAAGTGTGTCACCTGTGATTGGGCGGTCAGAGCGAGAGAGTGATGAGCACCTGCAGCCACCCTCAACACCTCTTTACCATTCAGACTCTTTACATAGACAGGCTGCGGTCTGAAAAGAAAGAGAAAGAAATCACCACATTATGTTCCTCTGTAATGCACCTAATGAGTCTGTCCTCATTTTAGCAGAGCACATTATAATTTAAAGCCCTGGAATCTTATGTAACTCATGAGCGGTTAGGGAAGAGAGGACTGGGCCGCTCTGTTGACGGAGGATTCTGACCTGGAAAGGAGGTCTCCATGTCCAAGTTGCCCTTCCTGGCCACGTCCCCAGCTCCACACTTCTGTCTGCAAAGAAGGCAGGTGGGCATCGGCCTCAGGAATACCTCCTGGAGCGAGCGGGATGGCCCGTGCACGGTGGCGGCTCGTTCGCCGCAAAAGACGTGGAGACACTGAGAGAGCGGCAACAAGAAAGAGAAAAAAAAATTCAAAACAATTTTCGAACATCAATAACTAGAGGCAGAACACAATCCATATCCAAACTAAGAGCCAAAATGATAGATGCCTCCTGGAGTGAGCGGGATGGCCCGTGCACGGGGGCGGCTCGTTCGCCGCAAAAGACGCGGAGACACTGAGAGAACGGGAACAAGAGAATAAACAACACAAAACACATTAAAAGAAATTTGGAACATCAATAACTAGAGGCAGTACACAGTCCACATCCAAACTAAGACACAAAATGACAGATCATAAGAAACTGCAACTCAAGGCAGTTTGTCCCTCATTGAATATGCATTAGTTAAGTTCTGCCATATAAACACAAACAAACAGCATAGGGAAAATTTATTATTATTTGTTAATCATTTAACAGCACAGACGCAGACCCACAAAATTCTCTTAAAGGTCCCATGACATGCTGCTTTTTGGATGCTTTTATATAGGCCTAAGTGGTCCCTAGTACTGTATCTGAAGTCTCTTTCCCGAAATTCAGCCTTGGTGCAGAATTTCAGCCACTACGAGCCAGTCCCACAATGAGCTTTCCTTAGGACGTGCCATTTCTGTGTCTGTAGCTTTAAATGCTAATGAGGAGGAGAGAGGCGGGGCAACTGCCATGCTTCGCTCGTTTGCAAGCCATGATGTCTCTCGAGGAAAAAAAAATATTGCGCTCGCCTCGCACGGTAGTAGCTCAGTTTCTCATGGGCGGGCCAAATTCTCTGGGCGGGCAAAGCAGAGAAAGGGGAGGTAACCTTTCCCCGTATGACGACATAAAGGGAAGATTCCAGATTGGGCCATCTGAGCTTTCATTTTCTCAAAGGCAAAGCAGGATACCCAGGGCTCGGTTTACACCTATCGCCATTTCTAGCCACTGGGGGACCATAGGCAGGCTAGGGGAACTCATATTAATGTTAAAAAACCTCATAAAGTGAAATTTTCATGCCATGGGACCTTTAACTCTCTGCAAAACACACACATATATACAGTATGGCCAGGTGCATACACAAACAAAACACACACAGACTGCTGCCATGCTGACTTATGTTCCAGCCCAACTGGGGTCCATCTGTCACATAGGTGGGGGTGAGGAGATGGGAAAAGGTGTGTGTTGCAGGTAGCTGGCCACCATTGTCTTCTCTAGCCTGTGCATCAAGCTTCAGCTGATTTATGAACTCAGACAAACACACCAGGCTGAGGTATCCTGGAGTCTCATGAGCAGAGAGACCTCAAAAAGTCCTCGCATCACAATCTCTAACGCAGCAAACTAAATGTAAATAATTTTAAACGCATGCAAATCACTAGAGCAGAAAGTTTCTGACACACTATAGACTTGAACTTGTTTTGATTACGTAAATTAAAAGGGAAATATATTCATGTATCTACAACCTGTTTGTCAACTAAAAACCAGAAGAACTACTTTTCACACAGTGTTTTATCACTTGACTTATATTCATATTTCTCCCCAAACTCAAGCAAAACCTAAGAAATTGTATTTTAAACTATTAAAATGAAGGGGTTTTTTTGTAGTTTTTTCATTTTGAAATTTTTTTCTTGACTATTATACACATTTTCACCCAAAATCAATGATTACTGTCATGTGAAAAAATATTCTAAACATGTTAGACAGTGTGGACACATTTTTAATACAAAAATAGCGTCTCTCTCTCTCTCTCTCTATATATATATATATATATATATATATATATATATATACGAGATCAACATTTTTTATTTGTCTTCAACCATTTACACTACCATTCAAAATTTGTAATTGATTACAATTACATTAAATAAAAAAGTAAAAAGTAATTTATTACTGTGATGGCAAAGCCATTATTCCAGTCTTCAGTGTCACGTGATCCTTCAGAAATCATTCTAATATGCTGATTTGGTGCTCAAGAAACATTTCTGATTATTATCAATATTAAAACAGTTGAGCCGCTTAATATTTTTTGTGGAAACCTGTGATACACATTTTACAGGATGTTTTGATGAATAGAAATTTCAAACGGGATTAATTTAAAATAGAAATAACAAATTTGTAACCTCTTTGTAACATTAAGCATTTCGGTTACACCTTATTTTAAGGTGTCCTTGCTACAGTGTAATTATACAATTAGGTATTGAGTAATATTCTTTATAACAACATGTACTTACTATAGGGTTAGGATATTGGTTTGTTTTAGCGTTAGTTGAATGTAATTAGACATAATTTGCTGTTATTGCCATGATAAGTACATGTAACAAGGACACCATAAAAGTGTTACCAAAATTTCTGTTCTTACTGACCACAGACTTTTGAATGGAAGAGTAAATTGCAAGATATTCAAATAAATTTCAAGAAATTGTTATACTGCCTTTCATTTATTCTAAATTCAATTAAAACACATTTGGTATTACTGATTTACAGTATTACTATGGTTTTAATATAGATAACCACCACTGACAATGAGAATTACAAAAACAACTGTAAAATAAAAAACCTAAAGTGATGTAAAGTAACATGTCCGGGTGCATTACAGTTTGAGCTGAAATTTAGACATGTGTCTGTGAGATTCACCCATAAAATCTACCTCTAAATCTAAAACTTTTTACAACTGCAACTACACAAAAATACCTTCAGTTGTTGCGCTGGATGCCGACTCCACCTCAAACTCTGCAATGTCTGTAACCATGGCAAAAGCAATATATGGGAAACCTGTCCACAAGTGCCATCGGCAGAAATTTGAAGAGCCATGGCAATACAACCATTTCCATTAACAATCACATTACAGTAAGCAAAAATTGGCCAGGCAGTGATTTGCAGGGTTTTTAAGTCTTAACACACTGCACAGGATTATGATTAAACTGCACATATTCAGCTAATAAAAGAATACATTCATAGCAATCATTCCTCTGATTCTTATGCGTCTAAACGGCAGTACAGACTCTCTACACTCAGATGATTAAAAAAGCAGACCATTTTCTTTAAATATTTATGAAATTTGTCACAAAAAGGAATGGAGTTGTTAGTTATTCATAGCCTCTGCAGCAGAAACACCAAGCGTGCAATCAATGAGCTGATGGATGAGAGAGGCAAAACTTTGCAAGACGCTCATCATCTAGTCCATGCAAATGAAAACTCAAGCGTAGACACACATGCCCATGCGGACTTATGGAGACGGTACACTGGGTGTAAGAGAAGGAGAACGTGTGTACCCTGAGAGAGCAGCCCAGGCAGGGACAGGCGACGGCTGAGCTCCGCCTCCTCCTCTCGGATGTCCTCCAGGCTGGAGCTTTTCTTCCCCTGTATGGGCTCCTCCTGACGGAGTCTCTCCTCTACTCGCTCACGGCCCTCTCCTGGAACCTGGAGCACAAAATAATTTGGTCAAACACATCACAGCTGGATCATTACTTTTCAGTTTCTTCCCAATAAAAGTGCTAAGAGTGAAAATGACATTGAAAATGTATTGGTTTGATGCTTAAGCAGATGTAATAAACATGTAAACAAACTGTATAAAAACTGAAAAATACATTTACCCAGTAACCAATCACTTTTCTCAGAGAGAGAGCTTCGTATGTGGACACTACACGTTCCCCCACTGCAGAGGCACAGGACACCACCAAGTTGTTTAACGCAGAGCCCATTGGAGTCACAGACTGGGCAACCGGGATCAAGGGGTCAGAGGTGAAACGATCAGCACGGTCACTGGACAGCTATGATACGAAAGATATGAGAACTAGAATTGTGCATTTAGAAGCAATTAAACAGTTTGACCTGTGATGGCTTGGAATAGTCAACTAGTTGGATAGTGGTGGCAGGATAGTGATTTTAACTAAATAAACAAAAATCTAGATATTTTTAACTATGTTACAGGTGAAGCTGTCAACTTCTCAAACAGCATGTCAACGAGCTAACAGTTAACTGTTTACATTAAATTTGGATACAGATATACAAATATATACACTACTGTTCAAAAATAAATGTAATTTATTATACCTTTATTCTGTGAAGATGCATTAAATATTTAATCTAAATAAATTAAAAATACAAAAAAAAAAAACTCAATTTAGTCCTGTAAACGCTACGACTGAATTTAGGCATCATAGCATACACTGCCGTTCAGTGTTTGGGGTCATTAATATTTTTATTTTTTTTAAGTAAAAAATGCATTAAATTGATTCCTAATGAGAGTAAAGGTGTTTATAATGTTACAAAACCTGTTGTTTTGATCTTTCTATTCATTAAGGAATACTGAAAAAATGTATCATTGTTTTTCAAAAATATTAAGCAGCACAAGCATTTTTTAACTGGGACAGTAATAATGTTAGAAGAAATGTTTTTCAGAACCAAAACAGCATATTAGAATGCTTTCTGAAGGATCACGTGACACTGAAAAATGGCGTAATTACTGCTGAAAAAAATTGCTTTGGAATAAATCACAAATACATTACAATAAATTACAAAATATATTAAAATGTTATCTGAAATTGTAATAAATCATATTTCACAATATTACCCTTTTTACTGTATTTTTGATCAAATAATTGCTGATCTTAGTTTTTGGTGTTTTATTATTAATATATTTAGACTCAATAGTATTGAATTTTAATATTGGTCTTTTATCAGTTATTGGCCATAACATGAAATTAATTATCAGCCAGAATTGTAATACTGTTACAGGTTTAATACCTCTAATAATTTTATAAAGTGAAAAAGTTCCAATTAAATACATAGAAAAGCTACAATTCATGTATATAAATCCAACAAAACTCGTGTTCATATATCAGCTTAATGCTTGCTGGACATTGTGTTTAAGACTAACCTGAGCAGAATGAAGCGTGCTGGGAGTCTTGGTGGTGTGCTCTGCCAGGGCATGATCAGAAAGTCTCTTAAGGTAGGCCTTCACTGCCTGCTCATCGGGATATGGGGAGGACTTCCCCCCTGTGGCTCTACAGCTGTCCGGCTCAGGGGTGTTGGTCTCTGAGGCCTCGACACAAACCTCTCCATTTGTGGCTGGAGCTTCAGGCTCTGCCGAGTATTCTATGGCTGGTTCTACAGGTTCTTGGCTAGATGCAGGAACCTGATTTTGGGGTTCAGAGGCAGGTATGCTCTCAGGAGGAGGAGCAAATTCAGGGTTGGTGCTGTAGGTGGGTGATTTTGGGATCTGAGCTGGCATGGATGGGCCAGGTTCTGTAGGAGAGCTCTCATCTGGGCTGCCCTCTAATGCAGACTTGGCCTCACCGCTATCTAGCTCAACACCTAGTGGACAGTGATGGCCGTCAGAGATAATAACGTGGTCCTCTTTGTCTGTCATAGTGTACAGCAGCTGATGGCACTGACCGCACTTGTCTTGTTTCCGAGGCTCTTGTGGAGGGGGAAGACAGCGCACCAGAACCAGGCTGTGAGCAGCTCCACAGGCCACCTGCAACACATGCCTTCCAGCAAGGTGCTCTACCTTTTGGGGCTTCCAGACAGGAAACGTTGAAGTGTTCAGGCCCAGCTGGCACCCGCTTCCCCAAGCCCAGACTTCATGCTTGGCTGAAAGAGCCAGAGTGTGCTGATCCCCACACGCCACCTCCAGGATCGTCACCGTCTGAGGGGGAGTGGCCACCGAGTTGAGCACACCCACAGGGGTGGGGTTAGGGATAACAGAGAGTCCTGATAGGCCACACTGGCCGTGAGCATTTTCTCCCCACATGTGCACTCCTCCATCTTCCGTCACGACTCCACTGTGGGCGGAGCCAGCAGCCACAAAAACAACACGTTGTTCGCTAAGAACCGCCTCCAAAACAGGCTCAGTCACTACTGATGATGTTTGGTTCTGTTTCCACGGCAGCTCGCCAAAGCTATAGACGTGTCCCCCTAAATATAGTATATAAATTGTGACATTTCTGGATTGCAATAATAATGAAAAATGTATGAGATACAATAGTCAATAGTCTTTTCACAACCTTCTGTTTAAAGCAATGGTTTTCCACCAAGGGGCCCGTGCCAACTAGGGGAGATTAGTACACTTCCAAGTGGGCCACGGGATGACTTAATTATTTCAATTAATTATATTAAAATAATATAACTTAATCAACGCAAAATCAAGATTTATACTGAAATCATATTTCTTTTTCCCCTCTCAAAAATTATTGTTTTTATTCAAGAATGTACAATTCTTGCACTTAGTTAGTTAATTAAATATTTCTAATCTCCAAGTTTCTGTTCCATAAAAAAAGTTTTAAAACAAACTGCTTTGTCATACTTGCAGCAGAAATACCTTGTTTCCACCAAGGGGCCCGTGCCAACTAGGGGAGATTAGTACACTTCCAAGTGGGCCACGGGATGACTTCATTATTTCAATTAATTATATTAAAATAATATAACTTAATCAACGCAAAATCAAGATTGATACTGAAATCATATTTCTTTTTCCCCTCTCAAAAATTATTGTTTTTATTCAAGAATGTACAATTCTTGCACTTAGTTAGTTAATTAAATATTTCTAATCTCCAAGTTTCTGTTCCATAAAAAAAGTTTTAAAACAAACTGCTTTGTCATACTTGCAGCAGAAATACCTTGAAGGGATAGTTCACCCAAAGATGAAAATTCTGTCATTAATTACTCACCCTCATGTCATTCCAAACCCTTAAGACATTTGTTCATCTTTGGAACACAAATGAAGATATTTTTGATGAAATCCAAGAGCTTTCTAACCCTGCATAGACAGCAACACAACTGACACGTTCAAGGCCCAGAAAGGTAGCAAGGACATCGTTAAAATAGTCCATGTGACATCAGTGGTTCAACCGCTATGTTATGAAAGGGATAGTTCACCTAAAAATGAAAATTCTGTCATTAATTACTCACCACCATGTCGTTCCAAATCCGTAAGACCTTTGTTCATCTCCAGAACACAATTTCAGATATTTTTTATGAAATCTGAGAGCTTTCTGACCCTGCATAGACAGTAACGGAACTACCACGTTCAAGGTCCAGAAAGGTAGCAAGGACATCGTTAAAATAGTCCATGTGACATCAGTGGTTCAACCGCTATGTTATGAAGCTACGAGAATACGTTTTGTGCGCAAAGAAACAAACAAAAAAAAAACTTTATTCAACAAATTTGTAGCGTCTGGACCAATCAAACACACAATTTTTCATTTGATTTAACAAATCAGTTATTCATTAGATTAACAAGCGTTCACAGAAACCCTCCCCCCAATAAACATACTGGGGCCAAGTTGTCTGCGAACAAGGCCCAGGACCATGGTTACCATGGCAACCCCGACACCAGATCCATTTACGACCTAGTGGCATGTTGAGAATTACCCCCTTCTCAC
>NW_015557102.1:600564-637988 GCF_001515605.1 Sinocyclocheilus anshuiensis | reverse complement strand
GCTACAAGCTCTTTGTAGAATTGTACAGTAAGAAAGTTATTTCCCTTAACCAGGAAATTAACGTTCTTAGAATTGACAGACAGTTGACCCTGAGAGGTCAGCTAAATATCTACAGCGGATCTAAATATTTATAATAATTAATTATTCATATTTCCCCATGAGCTGATTCGCACCAATTTCTTCTTGGAACAACATTTCTACAGATGAAGTCCTATCATTTCAATAGTAATCCATCACTGGGTTTAAGTTGGTCACATAGATTTGTTTATTAAGAGCATACGCAGCAGTTTTGTCATCTACCATCTACCAATGCTTGCGTGTTTTAAAGTCAGGTGGATTCTGATTGGCTGTCAACATTTTTATCATTCATCAACTAAAAATAAGCATTCTGAAACACTGCAACAATATTGTTCCTCTGTGTAGTTATCATTATTAGTTGTGTTGTTGACTTGCATATCTCACAGAATTAGAACAATTATTAAAACTTTAGTTATAGTTATCATTATAGTTACCATTCTTGGTGTGAACGGCCTTTAGCCTATATGGAGGCAGTCTTAAGAGTCAAAAAGTATGAAAATCACTGTGAACATGAAAAATGTTCAGCAGTTTTCTCATGAAACAAATATCCAACAACACAAAATAAAAACTTTTTTTATCATGTTGTTGTGTAGGCTGCCAGGTCACATTCACCCTTGAGAGCACTTCCATGTATCCAAATGTTATTGATCCCATCTCAATTTTTTTTTATTTTAGGATAGTTCGCCTAAAAATAAATTGCAAACGTAAAATGTCATTTAAAGTTAAACAGGTTTTGGAATGACATGAGAGTGAGTAATCGGTGAGTAGTTATTTATGGGGGTGATCTATCCTCTTAAATCACTGTGCTACTTTTCTAAGACTTATCACAGCTGATGATGTCAGCTTGGCAAGGCATTTCAAAGGCAGATCATGTTATTACATTTTGATGAAAGATCACAAAGAAATTTTTTTTTCTTTGCAACCAATAACTTAATAAGCACAATAAGACCATTGTAAATAGCATCCACTTTGATGTTGACTTTAACCTGTTAACAAAGGGCTCATCGAATACTAGTTTTTTTGCTTCTACAGAGTTGCCCAGCCAAATTTGCATGTGTGAATAATAAAAGTATTACCCTCTACTAGCAGAACGCCATGTCTAGCTCCCAGGGCAGCCTGGAGCACCGGCCGGGAGAGCAGCACCCTCTCTGGTGTGGTGCTGTAAGAATATCCCCTCCAGGTGTGGAGAAGTCCCTTCTCTCCAAAACCGTCCTCCTCACCACAACTACAAACACAGTGATGAATACACTCTTAGAAAAGTCATGAGACAAAAAAAAATAAGCAATGTACAAATGCTGCATTGTTCAGCATTGCTGGCAGCCTGTCTTTGAACACACTCACCTTATCTGCTTCTCCATCCCTAAACGTTCCCCATATCACAGCTGTTGCGCTTGTCACTGTGGATGATCGTCCTGTGAGGGAACAGGTGATGCATGATTTCAGATTCTGAATGACAACAAAGGGTTCAACAATGACTCGTACGTTTAAGCTAATTTTCATGAGACAATACTTCATAGAACTAGTCATGAAGTGAGTGAGGTAATTCTGAGCATTTCTGTACCTAGGCTACATTTCTTTTTAGTTGTAAAATAAGAAAATGAAATGTTTTCGAGTCCAGAATTTGTGTCAAGCAAAGAGTCCTGACAAAGACTGACAGTGTAAACACACATGTACACACACTGATCAGGGCCAAAGGTGATGCAGAGCTGTGATGAAATCATCAGCTGAACTAATAAACAACAGATCTGGAATACTGTCTAATAAATTTCCAAAATGCATATTAACTCCTTTCCTGAGTTGTTAATTAAAATACAAGCTGTCAAGTAGGTTTCGTTGGTCATAAATAAATGACATGCATTTAAGCAAAAGGAAAACACATTAGGATTCACGTATCAGATACAATATTCTGATTGATTACATTAGCGATCTAATAATATGAAACTACACGTCTGATGAGATTAAAGCACATCAAATTTAGAATTACATCCACGTCGACAGGTGGGGATCATGTTAAATAACTGATGAATGAAAAATGCCACGGTAAAGTCTCTAGAAGACAGAAATATTTCGAATTTTCATTCTATTCTCTGCTTTAATATCACTCAAGCTAATAAATATGGTGCTTCGTTCATTCTTACCTCGATATGTCAGATTAAAGATCTCAGACAGACAGAAAGCGGATGACTCTTGGCCTAATATATCTTGTCAGCTTTTGAAACACCTGATCAGAAATGTAAAATAAGGCAGTGAGGACAGCTGACATGCAGCAGAGCGAAGCTCATAATGATTATGACGATGATAAATAATCGGATGTGTTGTTGTGGTGCTGTTGTGAGCGCTTCAACGGACGGAGAAGCAGGAGGGACAAACACGAAAGAGTATTTACGCTTTCGCTTTTTCTACTAGGGCTGGTAGAGATGAGTTGGTTGACAGAAATGTTGAGCTGGTAAGCTAAATATGTTCTAGTTTACTAGTCCATATAAACTGTAAATTGAATTGCAGATTAATGATAGTAACTTAAATGCTGCCCTTGCCGTTGTCGTGTCGATAGAGCAATTGTTGTCTATCTATGTAACGTTAGGCTCTTTTCTTAGCGAATGCAGTAAGCTAAATTACAAGTAAAATTATTAAAAATCAGCATTTCACCCTGTCAGGATTTATTCTGCGATCATGATTATTCTTCTAAATATCCTAACAGTTAATTAGGATTTATTATATAGGCTATATAACATAATTTTATAATTAAAGCATATACAGTAGTACGAATAATTTTTATGAGATTTGTTTTATATGCGAATATAGTCAAATGTATTCAACTAATACATTTCAACTTTAAAAAACAAACAAATTCAACTTTAAATATATCACTAGGCGACTATATAGGCTAGTTTACACTTTGCGACGATATAAACAATAAAGCAGTTGAGATTTTCTATATATAGTATATTTGTCTATTTGTTTTGGGTTACACTTTATTTTAAGGTGTCCTTGTTACAGTGTAATTATATAGGCTATTTAAATACTGAGTAATATTAATTAACTACATGTACTTACTATATGGTTAGGATTAGGGTTTGGCTTAAAGTTGCTTGCATGTAATTACGCATAATTAATTATTATTATAATAGTAAGTGCATGTAAAGTGTAACAAGGACACCTTAAAATAAAGTGTTACCTTGTTTTGCTATGGTTAAAATGTCCCATCAGTCAGAAACCCGATTTATTAATTAATTTATTCCTTTTTTTAGAGAGAGAGAGGAGTGGAATTTTAAGCTACCATTTGTTTTCACACATACTGAGACACACACACTTACATCCTCTGGGTGTTTTAGATGCACCAGGCTTTCAAAACAAACCAGCAATCCATTGCCTCTTTTTATTTTTCAGCCAATTGGATGGTGGTTTGCGGAAGAATTCTGATTGGCCTGCGACCACACAAGCGGCAGTGGCAGCTGCAGGAGGCAGGAGAGCAACAGAAAGAGAGAGAGTGGTACAGAGAGACAGGAGGCGAGCTCAGAGTAATCGTAGGAGGACAGAGAAGGGAACTTGTGTCAGTGTGGGTGCTGAAGCAGGAGAATGACATGCTGGATAAAGGGGCAGCGATGATGTCCAGTACCACATTCAAAATGTCCAGGTCACAGTGAGAGCCTCCTGTCATAAAAACACTAGTTCCATCAAGATCCATCAGAAGAAGCAGACAGCATGCAGAACCTCCGGCATGCAGCTTCTGAGGCTTTCCAGCGTCTCGGTAAGTGCATTTCAGCTGTATCTAAGAATATACAATCAGTATCAAAATCTGTCCTTAATAACGTGTGTTAATGTCCCATCACATGGGAAGTAGAAATAGTGCATAATTAAAGAGATAAAACAACAATCTTCTTCATCCCCAGCATCTCTCAAACTGTAAATAACTTGATTCATGTATGTACTCTGAGCTGCATATAATGGCTACATTTGCATTCTCATTTGTGCCTAAAATAGCATAATTAGTTCATTTCAAATAATATTCTTTGTATTTGCGCTAATTTGTATTTGTTGGATCAGCTTTATGTAATTGAAAAACATACACTGTTGCTTATAGTAAATTAAAAATGTAATTTATGTGAGAAGGTACTAGCCTACAAACCTTATAAACCTACCCTTCTCAAATCTGATGGTTTGATTGTCCTTGAAACAGCTTCTGATATCTATTTAAAGTTCTAAAGAGACCATACCTTCCTGGGAAAAAAAACTGTTTAAACCAGTCTAAGGTGGTCTGAGCTGGTTTAAGCTAGGTTATCTGGTCTCCCAGGCTGGCCAGTTGACAAAAGTCTGGTTGAAAACAGAGTTATTATAGTTAACTAAAACTAAAACTATTAAAACATTTTTTGGTAATTGAAATAAAGCTGAAATAAAATGCAATGTAAATATTGCATTTAAGCACATGTCATTGTCAATGTGCACTGGAAGACAAATAGCCCATGTATCCTTGTAGCAGAACATAGAGGATTCTGCTTGACCTGTGGATGCAAAACACAGCAATTATTATATCCCTGGTTTACTGCGTGGCGGAAGTGAGATTTTGTTGTGATGGAGGAGGGAAGGGCAGGTTCCTGTAGGTGAGAGGAAAACAGCTTGCAACAGCATCTGTGTCCATCTCTTGAGAGGCAGGAGGCCTGAGAGCGAAGAAAACTGTGTGTGTTATGTGTGAAAAAAGAAGGCACTAGTGAAAGTCATTGACTTTAAGTATATCGCACTAGTGGTAAATCTGTCACTGGCTATTTCTGGACATGTGGTTAAGCACATTTCCTCACCATCTATGAAAGTAGCCCATTACTGTCTTGTAAGCAGTCAACAAGGCTGCATTTTTCTTAGAACTGAATGCAAAAAAAATGCATTTGGTTGCTGTAATATATATATATATATATATATATAGTTATCTGATTATATTGGATATTTAATTGTTCATGCTAATTTATTACATTCACATTTAGATTATTTTTGGCATCATCTAATTCTAAGTTAATCTTTAAAAACACTTTTCTGCAAGTTTATTTGCATGTCTTAGTGTGAAATCAGTTTCCTTGTGATTATTTCCTTAATTCTGTGGGCCAGTTTCTTCTCTTGGTGTGTTTTTGTAATCTTCTTTTCTTTTTTAAATCTGAACTCATAATCATGGTCTGGTTTTAAGACCCCATGAAATGGCTTGATAAAGTCCTGTGTTGACATATTTCCTGTTGAAACAGGAAGTTGGGGTGGGTTATATCAAAAGGTTTGTCACTTTTTTAATATTTAATATTTTAAATGTATTATTTGCTTTGGCTAATCAGATGCAGGATGGTAATTCTCAATTTCTACATAGAGATCATTTTTGGACTGAAATTATTTGTATGTTCCTTTGCGAAAAAGGTTATCAATATTTTTGGTCTGTTTTCCCAGCAGAGAAAGCCTATGTTTTTAAATCCACATTTCTAAATACCCTAGCTTATGGATGGTCTCAAAGCTGACATACATTTATTGTGGTCTTTAACTTGACTCGTTTACCTGAGCTGATTTATCTGAGTTTCTTGGCCTTCATCCAACCAATCACTGCACTTGTCTGTTTTTGAGTGATGGGTGGCTGGCAACATACTAAACAGCACTTACTGCTGTACACACTGCTCACAGAATACTGATCAGAACGAGAGAGAGAGAGAAGGAGGGAAAACATGGAGAGTTGGCAACAGAATGCAGAACAGTAAGAAAGAATGTCAAGTGGTGATGAAGGAGGGAACGATCTTGATGGAATAAGGAAAGATACCCGTGCAGAGACAGAAAGAGTGGAGTGTAGAGATGGATGAGAGGATGAAAACAGAGAGCGGGAAGCCGTGATGCATCTAAGCATGAGTTATGAGCTCTCTTAGCCCTCCCTTATCCTGACTCATAAATATCTGTGCAGACAGACAGAGAGAAGGGAAAAAATGCTCAGGGGGAAGCAGAAACACACAGAGACAGCAGCGATCATTGGTCGACACACAAGGACAAACAAAAATATACTCTTCACCGTGTAACCTGTGTGATTGACATTTTATAATATGAGGCATACTTTTCAATAACATTTGTGCATAAGAAATGCATATACATTTCAACCAAAAATTTTAATTGCCTGAAAATGTACTCACCATCAGGCCGTCCAAGATGTAGATGAGTTTTTTCTTCATCAGAACAGGTTTCTAGTAACTTACCAATACATCACATGCTCACCAGTGGATCCTCTGCAGTGAATGGGTGCCGTCAGAATGAGAGTCCAAACAGCTGATTAATACATCACAATACTCCACAAGTAATCAACATGAAGTAAAAAGCTGTGTGTTCGTAATAAATCTATTATTTACACATTTAACTTCAAACCGTTAATAATATACCATTTATACCATAATGTTTTTATCAGCAGTCTGGACTCTCATTCTGACGCCACCCATTCACTGCAGAGATCCATTGGCGAGCAAGTGATGTAATGCTACATTTCTCTTTTCTGATGAACAAACAAATTACATTTTGAATGGCTTGAGGGTGAGTAAATGTTCATCAGATTTAATTTTTGGGTGAACTATTCCTTTAAGTAGTAGAAATAATGCTTCCCTTGGCATGTATTTCTAATAAATACAGTTTTGATTAGATGCTTGATGTGAAACGGACTCCATATAACCTCCTAGAATCATATAGCAGGTTTTGGTTAATGGTGACTGGTCACCTGGATGATGACCTTACTTCCCTGTCAAGGACGACACTAATCAGATGGCAGCAGAGCTCCTCAGAGTGACATCTGCAGCAGTGCCAAAAAGAGATTTTAGTAAATTAGATCTGGAACGATCCAACAGAGACATACAGTCTTCTGGGTCAACTTACAGGGCTTTGTAATTCAATCACCTAATGGGATATAGTTATATCAACATTAATGCAATCAACTATAGCGGGAGCCTTTAATGAAATCCTTTGTATATCACAATCATAATAACTACTTTGGTATTAGTCTTTCAGAAAACCGCAGCCATCTCTGCAGTGGAATTTATCATTCTAGTGTTAAAGAACAGTTCTTTTAAAGCACTTTCTTCTTAACAGAGAAGTTCTGTATAGTATTTGACATGGTAAAAGGTACTGGACAGTTTTAGGGCAGAACTGTCTTCCTGGAGTCGCACTGAGCCTTAAAACTCACGAAGATGGGCTTATTTTTTATATTCCCTGTATCTTTTGCCTAAACAGAGTTCATTTCATTGTGACTGACTGTCAGAATATATCTAATCACGCATTACATAGCAGATGCACTCCGCCTCTTAGAGACACTTTTCAAATATACATCACCGAAATGGACGTTTTAATAGCTGAGCACTGTTTTACAGAGCATCCATCAGCTGAACTGTGATTGTGGGGTCTTTCTCTTCCTCTCTTTGTCCGTTCCTCTCTCTCTGATCCCGTTTAGTGTTGTATTTGCTGCTAAAATTTAAATGAAGATGAAGGGTAAATCTCACACCCCCTGTACACAGCCACCTGCTCCTGTTCGCCTCTCCCGTCAGGAGCTTAAACACTGAGCGTGACTCACCTTGTACCTGCTGAATCAAACCACACACACACACACACACAGTTACATACTGAGAATTCTGGAGTATTATGTGTTCTTCAATCTTGGTCTATAAAGCTTTTTCATTTATTAAATAGAAAGTGTGTATTCAATATAATTACTATCATGATTATTGTATATTATATTTATATTGTACTTAATTTAAATATTTGGTATAGTCTTTAACTAACTACTTTGCGTTTTTACTTATTTATACTTTTTTTGAAAAATCCTACATGTAATTACATCTGTTATTAATATCTGTAATTACATCTATAATTATACTATTGACTTTGTATGATATATGACTTGATAAGCACACACACTCTCTCTCTCTCTCTCATCTGACATAATAGTAGTAGGATTGCTTTCATTTTTCACTGTATCCAAGTGCTTTTCCTATAAAAAGTTCTTATAAATATCATTATAAAACCATTACAAACACACCAAAAGCCGTTTATCACACATGAAGCGTATTGCAGTGAATACTATATTTTATTAATCCGTTGTATTAAATGAGAGTAATGCACGTAAATGTAGTCAATATGATTAAATATGTAATATTATTATAATTTGTATTTAATTTGTATTTAGGTTATGTTTTTTATGTATTTAATGCATACATTACATTTGGTTCATTTATGTATTTATTTATGTTATACTTATATGTTTTATTTAATTTAGATTATATGTAATCATATTTTATATAAATGATTTTAGCAAATGGCTGCAATATAACAAAGAGTGAAAAATTGAAGGGGGTCTGAATACTTTCCGTACCCACTGTATATAGGTATTATATGAAATGTTATAAAATATTATTTAAATTCATAAATGAAGTACAAATCATATGTAATTTATAATTATATTATAAGATTATAATATATCATTATTTTTAATACACTTACATGTACGAGAGAGAGAGAGAGAGAGAGAGAGAGAGAGTTTTTTTTTCAGCGTGTCAGGCCCTTTCCTTTGTAAAGTTGTTTAAATATCTTTATGAAACCATTACAAACAGTCAAACCATTTCTCACACATGAAGTGTACTGCAGCAAACCCTGTATATCTGGCCATTTCAAGTGTTGTGGTCCATCTAAACTGCTCTTTTATGTTTTACAGGGTTAAAACAAAGACATCTGGGCTATGAGGAGGTAAGGACATTTGACATGACATTGCACAACATATTATAAGCACAAACAAACATCCCTCCACCCACAGAGACAGGACAGATGACAGCTGGAGGCAGAAGAGAGAAATACAGCACTACCCCCTAATGGGGGTGAAAAAGAGAGAGAGAGAGATAGGAAAGGCAAAAGAACCAGTTGAGGAAAAAGTATGCAGCACTGCCCTCTACTGGGGGGAAAGAAAGAGAAGCTGTGTTTGGAATGGCATACTGTTCTTACTTGTTCCACAATGTATAGTATGCACACAAATTGAATATTTTCTTTAGGCACAGAATACACAGGTAACCCTCTAAAATATGCAGTATAAAACAGAGCCAATAGACCTATATCCAAACTGGTGCACAATAACAATTTTCATTTTGATGAACGTGACAACAATATGTTTTCTTACATATAATTTTGCAGTATACAGTAAATAGAGCACAGAATTCAGTAAATAGTAAGCTAGTATTTTCTTAGCGAGAGACAGCACAGCAGCGCACAACATTCGGTCCCCCTGTCAGTAATTGGTGTCTTATTCCAGGCTCAATCGAGCATGTCCCATCTGGACACAGAGTCCAGATAGCCAGAGACAATAAAGAATAGAGAAAACATCCATCAAGCTCTTTCTTTCTCTACAGTTACACTCCAGCAACCCCAGTAGCCTACAAGTAATGACCAGACTCACCAGACCATGTGAAAACAGACATGCAGACACACATCTATCTATCATATACAGTATATATATAAGACAAACAAATGCAATTGATCAAACAAATGCAGCCTTGTTGAACAAAACACTTATGTTCTCTTACTTACTAATCCAAAACATTTGAATGGCAGTTCATGTAATATAACTAAATAAGAATATGGGTGCAAAATAAGATTTTACCCACAGATTTTAGCCAGTCAAGAACAGCCCATCTTAGACAGAGATGAGCCATATTGTGTGAACAGAGTAATTCGCCAATTCACCTCAGTCTGATGAGAAACGTCTTTATTAAGTCTGAAAACTGCCATAATATTATGCCACAGTATTATGAATTCTCTCTCATTTACATTCTTTTATTCTCTCTTGTTCTCTTATTTCTCTCTCACAATCACCATTTCTCACTGTCCGTCCCATCGTGCTTTTCTCTCCTGCAGTTGAATGGATGCATTTGTTCCCCTTAGCAAATATAACATGGCTGTTTGTGTTTAGCTCTCATGGATGGGAGATGGAGTCATAAGACCAGGCCTGCAGACACACACACACACACACACACACACACACTTTCCCATGCAAGTCATATGAGTTATACGGCTTAATCAGAGAAAGTGAGAGTGAGTGAGTGAGAGAGGAGAAGATTTGGAGATGGAGGATTTCCTGTGGAGAATGCGGGTCTGGGCGTCTTTGAGCTTGAGGAGATGTTGTTGGTGTTGTGGAGATAAAAGAAATGAAGTCAGAAGGGAAGAAAAAGAGGAAATGTTTGAGATGAGAGTGGAAGAGATAACAGAAGAAATTAAAACGGAAGAAAAACCATCAAAAACTTGGAGTGTGTCCTCCCTCCCAGTCGCTGAGGTCAGATGGGTGTGCTTGTGTGTGTGTGTGTGTGTGTGTGAGAGAGAGAGAGTGTTTGACATCAAACAGCGCTATATGATGATGTCTTACAATAACAATGACATTTCTAGCGTTACAGAAGAATGTCTCATAAAAATGCCTCTAACTTTGCAATGTCATTGAGAAATAGGTCTGGTTTTGAATACTGTATCATGTAGTGTTAAAGGGTTAAACTTTTTTAGCATTTCTAACTATTTTAGTGTTCTTGTGTTGCTTCCAAGAAAATACTGAGAGTCGAATGTAATGTATTTGATGGAAGGGAAGCCGTTTTATTTCCAGATGATCTGAAGATATAATTGTCTGGTTACAGTACATTCTATACAACTCCGAAGTCCATTCTGAGAGTGTCAGCTGTCCCTGTGTGCGATGAAATCACTCAAATGAACAGAATTTAGGCAAGGAGACAGAAATAGGGAACATTAGAGCTAAAAGGACTTCTGTGTCAGGACATTCTGACATCATCTGCTGTACAACTTCGTGTGCTGTTGTTATCCTTACAAAAATATAACTATAGTTCCTGCCAAAATACCATTTCACTTAATTAAATTAAACAAAATGGCAGAGATTTTGAATGGTTTTTACACAGTTTGAAGGTGCTCTTACATTCATTTATCGTTTGATTGTAGAATCAATAACTGTAGGCCCTATCTTTCTTCCTTTCTTTTAATGTTAACACATAATTTGCTTTTATAGAAGCTACAGCACCACACAAAATTGAATGTTATGAGTTTGAAAGACTATGTGTACCACAAAAAAGATGCAAAAAAAGAAAAAGCAAGCAAGAAAAAGTCTCTCATGCTCAGCAAAGCTGCATTTATTTGTAATAACAGTAATATTGTGTAATATTATTACAATTAAAAAATATATATATTATTTCTGTATATTTTCATTTATTCCAGTGATTACCAAGGTGAATTTTCAGCAGCCAAATTACTCCAGTCTTCAGTGTCACATGATCCTTGAGAAATTATTATAATATGCTGAGTTGGTGATCAAGAAACATTTCTTATTGTTATTCAATTGAAAAAACATTTCTGCTGCTTAAATTTTTTGTGGAAAAAAATTTACTGACGAATAAAAAGTTAAAGTAACAGCATTTATTTTAAAGAGAAATCTTATGTAACGTTATAAATGTTTTACTTACTTTTGATCAGTTTTACTGCATGTCAATGCATTTAATTTCTTTAAACAGTAGTGAGTGTGTATGTGTGTGTGTGTGTGTGTGTGTGTGTGTGTGTGTGTATAAAGCACTTTAGGATTCAGAGCTTCAGAGCTGGTGTAAAACCCTGAAGCCACATATGCATGAAAATGAGGACACGGTTTACACTTGTACGCACACAGACGGGTGTGATGGATACAGTAGGATGGCTGTATCAGCAAAACAAGGTGTAATAACATCGCACACTGTATCTGATATAGATCAAACCATCCCGGTGTGTTTCTCTGTCTTTGTCTCTGCTCTCAGCTGGGTGAGCTGGACGGGGTGGAGAAACCACAGCCGCACTGGTTTCACACGCTGCAGGTGCGACGGCTCAGAGTTCAGAGGGGCCGCAGTAACAGCGATCCTATGGGAGGAAAGAGCTTCCAGCAAGAGTTCCAGTGGGTGAGGAACACACAGATACAACTCAGACACACAACAAGAGGTTCAATCATAGATGCACTGAGATAAACAAACAATGCACAGTCTTGAGGAATGTTACTTTTAACAGTAACAATTTGCAATACATGACTTACTATAAACTGTAAATTTGTCACATTGTTTTTTACATAAAGTAATGTTAACCCTATAAGCCTTATTGATAGTTTATACTTTTTTAGCAAATAAAAGGCCTTTTAGTATAATTTTAAAAATGTCCATCTTCAGGTGGGGTATTTACGTTTTTAAGATGAACATTTACTAGACTGAAGCAACTTGGGTTTACTTGTTAAAATGTATGTATTAAATATGATACAACAGATTTTGAGGGATGTTTACTTGTATATTTCTCAATCATCACTGTATTGCATTGCGTTATATGTTTTGCCCCCCACAATAAAAGCTACAGAGCTTTGATCATAAAATTGATAATTTAAATATCATCTTACCAAGACATATTATTGGGAGATATAGAGTGACAACTAATATTTATATGCATTTTTTGTAGTTTGTTATACTATTATAAAGATCTTATTGATTTACAATAACAAGCTATCAGAATTTCATCTTACTTTTTGGCCATAGCATCTGCACAAAATAGCATATTTTGGCTCAATTTGGAAGTATGAGCGCCTTATTCTAAAGATATCATACTGTAATATGAGCCATAAAAACCTGATCTATAAAATATATTCAAACTATATATATATTTGTCTGAATGTACAATAAAATGTTCCTTTAAAAATAGATTTTTCTGACTATTTTTATTTATTTTTTCAGGCTTTACAGGGTTAAATACTTTTGTGCTATATTTTCTCAGCTGTCTCACTTTGTAAGTGGAAGCACCATGTTTGGCTTGCAGATTTTTTTTTACTTTGGAATTGCTATTTTTTGCAATTTTTTAGAGTTTGCATAGAATGATAA
This sequence comes from Sinocyclocheilus anshuiensis, assembly GCF_001515605.1. Classification (NCBI taxonomy): domain Eukaryota; kingdom Metazoa; phylum Chordata; class Actinopteri; order Cypriniformes; family Cyprinidae; genus Sinocyclocheilus; species Sinocyclocheilus anshuiensis. Next base: position 625,011 of record NW_015557102.1, on the reverse strand, counting down.
AGGCTGCAACATGAAAAAGTGACTTTCCCAAATTTGTAATGTAGCAGAAGTGTATTTACTCACAAATCATAGAGTTTTTTGAAGCTAATTTATTGGTTTCATTGCTTTCAGTTAAAAATGTATGGCGGTTACACCAAAAAGGTCTATAATAGCTACCTGTCATTTGTTTCAATGGCAGTTGCTTGGCTGGCGAAATAACAGCGTGTGCATTTCATTCACAGAAAACTGGCCTGCAGTTTGGGAATGCAACATCTTATCTAAATCTTGAAAAACTTGGAGAGGGCACATATGCCACAGTGTACAAAGGAATTAGCAGGTTAGTAGTCATATGCCGATATTCATAGACACACTCAAAACAGTGTTATTCATAGAACTCACTTAGATATTGCCATGTTGGCAAGATGAACGTTTTATGGCAGTATTCAGTTAGCAAGCACATTATTCAGATACACCACCCTGTGACTTTTTTCTTCTGTATAATAGACAGCAAATGATTCTTTTCATTGCCTCCCTGTAGGCATTCCTTGAGTTCTTCTATGGCAGCTTGTTTTACATGGATTCATTTTATAAGGTCATCCTGCAACATATGGATAGCCGCCTGAGGCTTACACTGAGAGGCAGTTTGATGTTGCTGCACGACAACCAATGTTTTGTAATAAGAAACAGCTGTCTTAGGATAGAAAGCTTTACATTAAGTAAAATTTTTGCTTATTTATGTGATTAAAGGAAAAATGTTACCCCACTTAAACAAGTCTGCGATCTGCCGTAAAGCAAGAAGAAGAAGAAGACGCGTCACGCGCAGGCTATTGAGAACGCGCTCAGGACAGTTTGGACATTGTGGTGAATCAGAGGTAAAAAATTATATAAATACTGTTCAGTTTCTTTCACAGACCGATCGTTTCGTGTCTGTACACATCAATGTATTGTCACGAGCCACAGGGTTTAATTTGGTTTTGTTTGTGTATGTTTTTTTGACTCTCAAAGCCGTGATTCCCATTCACTTCCATTATAAGACTGACAGACTGCAACGGTTTGAGTTAAAAATCTTCGTTTGTGTTCTACTGAAGAAACAAAGTCACCTACATCTTGGATGCTCTGGGGGTAAGCAGATAAACCTCAAATTTTAATTTTTGGGTGAACTATCCCTTTAAATGATGTTGGAATACACAATTTTTGAATATCCACAGCGAGTGGATTTAGTTTCCATAAATGGCATCATAAATTTAACCACTACTAAACACCACCAGATGATTCAAATGATAAACAAGATGATAGACTTTCCAAGACCCATAAAATTGCAGATTTCTTTTTTGTGTTGCATTATTTCCTATTGAAACAGGAAGTAGGGTGGGACATATCAAAGTGCTTGCCCCTTAGTTTTAAATAGCCAATAGGCTTAATTTACAGGCATGAATTATGATTTGCTATGTGCTATTGCTAGTCCTAGGCAGGTGTTATTTGATCAAGGGGGCATTGTCTTCACATTTAAAAAAAAATAGAAGAGAAAGACTTTACATTTTAAAAGTGTATTTTCTACATGTTCAATTTGTCAGGAATAAACTAGCATATAAATAACCTTATAGTCAATAGTCAAAACTCCAAATTTGGTTGCATAATGTCTTTAAAAGGGAGAATTTGTGATGGTGTTTATTCTTCAGAAAGCAGAGGTCAGCTTAACTGTTTTCAGATGCATGTTTGCGGGTTATGCTGAGGTTTTTCTGTCTTTGTGACAGGATAAACGGTCATCTTGTGGCTTTAAAGGTGATTCACATGAAAACTGAGGAAGGAATTCCATTCACAGCTATTAGAGAAGGTACTGCAACAGCACAACACACACACACACACAGCCAAGAATCAAAGTGCTTATATATATGAAGTATATATTCAAGAAGTGTCCATCACATATAGATGTATGTCATTAAAATATGAATAGTGGAGTTGTGCATTAACAAATTGTTTTTACTTATGTTCATATTTTTATTTTTAGATGTTATATTTCTATGTTCTGACAAACTACTGTTCAAAAGTTTGGGGTCAGATTTTTTTTTATTTTAAAGAAATTAATACTTTTATTCAGCATGGACACATTTCATTTATAAAAAATAACAACAAAGACATTTATAATACAAAAGATTTCTATTTCAAATCAATTCTGCAATTTTGAACCTTGAAAAACCACTTTATTCAGTCTTGATAATATTACATAGTGTTTCTTGCGCACCATATCAGCATTAGAATAATTTCTGAAGAATCATGTGACATTGGAGACTAGAGTAATGGCTGCTGAAAAATAAATTGCATTTTAAAATATATTAAAATAGAAAACAGAAAATCAGAAATTGTAATAATATTTCACTATATTACTGTTTTTTAATGGAAAAATGAGCAAGGCTAGATGTGTGATTGTCCTGCACTTGCTGATGCTGTATGCCTGTTTTATTTGTGATTATTCCCAGCCTCCTTGTTAAAGGGCCTTAAACATGCCAACATCGTCTTGCTTCACGACATCATCCACACGCAAGAGTCTCTCACTTTTGTCTTTGAGTATGTGGTGAGTCTGATGCTGGCAATCACCTTCCAAGATTATTTTGTTTATTTTGTCTGTCTTTCAGTCAAATTTTACATCTCTTTCCCTCTCAGCAAACAGATTTGGCTCAATACATGATTCAGCATCCTGGCGGTCTTCACTCGTACAACATTAGGGTAAACAAACACATGACTGCGTAAAAAATACACAAGGTCAGAAATAATGAGCCGGCTTTCTCACGCTCAGTCTGTTTCTTCAGCTCTTTATGTTTCAGTTGCTGCGAGGATTGTCTTACATTCACAGCAGAAGAATTCTGCATCGAGACCTCAAACCTCAGAATTTGCTCATCAGTTATTTGGGGGAGCTCAAATTAGCCGATTTTGGTAGTTTCACTTATGCAAACACTAACATGCTTACTAATATGCTCTATCATGCATTCTAAACCATGGTGGGCCTCTTATTGCTTCAGGTCTGGCCCGATCTATGTCCATACCATGCCAAACATACTCAGCCGAGGTCGTGACTTTATGGTACCGCCCGCCAGATGTTCTCATGGGCTCCACTGATTACTCCACAGCCCTGGACATCTGGTGAGTCCTTGTACACATACACACACACGCAAACATATTAGTTCTTCTTAGAAAGATTCATAATAGTGAGAGCAACAGATGCAATTCTTTGAAAATCCCCCTTCAACTTAATGCTTTTTGCCAGTTTGCCAGTCTTGTCAGTTTAAGCATTCAAGTGATTTTAAACTTTTCAAGTGCAAGATGATGAGAAAGAGAAGTCAATTCGCATATTGTATATAGTTCAAAAATAGTTTGTAAATAGTTAAAAATAGTTTACAATCTGATGTGTGCATGTCCGTGCATTTGGTCTTAAAGTGACAGCCACTTAATATACCTACTGCTGTCTGTGTAATTAATGTTAATTAAAGAACAAAAGAAAAATGTATATGTTTATATGTATATATAAATACACACACATACATGTATATATTAAAGATTTATATTTAATATATATTTATGTTTATGTATAATATTAATCATATATACATTTATATATACTTTTAGATATTTCTTAAATTTTTGTTTATTTTACTTGTTTAGTGCTATTGCTAGTAATTTGTTGAAGACTGTTTACTCATCTTTATCTAACATTATTTATTATAAAACTAGGTTACATGGGTCAAACAAAATGAAAACAATAATAGACAATAGCAGTTTTTTTGTGTGAAATTTTTGAACCAAATTTGGAAAATCTGAATGAGTAGAAAAATCCTTAGTGTTCATCCTGTATTGTAATTTACTGGCACATGATAAACATTTACATATTTGTCTACAGAACTTTTGGATTTATATATTTTACCACTTAAGAAACAAAATTGATGTTCTTTGTGTTTAATTTTGAGAATCTATTGCATATTAAAATGGTATGTTGCAACTGAAATGAAAATCAACTATTACCCAACACTCAGTTTTGCCCCCCCCACCTGTCAGCTGCAGCCCTGGTCTGACAGATATGTATATATGTTGATGTTTAGGGGAGCTGGCTGCATTTTTATCGAGATGCTACAGGGGTCACCAGCGTTTCCTGGAGTAGCTGATGTCTTTGAGCAGCTGCTGAAGATTTGGGCTGTGAGTCTGTTTGTGAGAATGTACTAGAATTGTGTGAGATTTCTCTTCTATCCTCCTCTCCTCGTTATTTATCTCTCCTCTTCTTTCCTTCTGAGGTCCTCGGGGTCCCGACCGAGGAGAGCTGGCCAGGTGTCAGTGATCTGCCAAACTATAAACCAGGTGTGTGCAAAATCCTTCTTTCATCTGTCTCTGTACTGTAATCTCACAGATGTGTCCGCTATGAAAAGTGATTTCCTGCCTCAGCACAGATTTGTCTCAGTCATTAAACGCATGCATCTGTGTTAGTTACATAAAAATGTACTTAATGTGTGAACATCTAAATTAACTGGTTTTGTTTAAGTCAAAGGAATAATTGAATTTAAATTGAATAAACTTGACTAAATTATGTTATAGCAATTAAAGTAATTTTAGGGGGTTAGATCAAGAAGAAATATATTCTTAAAGGGTTAGTTCCCCTAAAAATGGAATTCTGTCATCATTTACTCTACAAAATATGTTTTGAATTATGATGTTATTCATTGATAAATCATAGCTCTCAAATCTCATTCACACATGCACGTATTTAGACTTGCCAAATGCAGATGCATCATGCAATTCATCAAAGCCATTCATTCTTGCATGCCTCATCTCATATGGTCTCTAAAGATTTTAAATATAGCCACAAATCATACAGGCAGTTTTTATGGTTCCTTTTAGGGCAGTGGTTCTCAAATATTTGGACCCCAAGACTTCTCAATGACAACAACAACATTCAAAGGCCCCATGACTTTTCCAGTTGTTCATGATTTACTGGATAAGGATTTTTAAAAATGTTTTTACCCAATTTCTATTTGATAGAAAAGGTTAGATCTTGAAACTAGAAAAATGCAAATTAATTATAAAAATGCCAATGGAGTTATAAGATTTTATTCCATTTTTAATTTGAAGGTCTAGAAATTACACTTTTAAAATAAGGCTACCTCATGTATTCAGGTTTTCCAAGACCCTGGTTAAAAGAGGGAAAAAAGTAATTGGGAATTAAGGTAAAGAATATCTTGATTTTTTCTGGTTTAGCATATTTTAATGCTTGTTTTATCTTATTTTAAATTATTTAAAAATAATCTTGGGCCTCCTTGAAGTTTGCTAAGGCCCCGTTTGAGAACCATAGTTTTGAGGAATAAAAACGATATCTTGGTACCATATTGGTAGATATGTTTTATTTATAGATATTGGATCTATAACAGACAATTTACTTGTGCATGCCCATGACCTCATTTTTTTATTTAGATTTTTTTATTTGCCACTAACGCTCACATAAAGTTAATCTTTAAAATTCACTTGTATAATTTAAAATGATGGGTTTTAGTTTTTTTATTTGTGGGGGGTGTGTTTTAATTATAATATATTTGGACAGAATGTATAGATTTGTAATATCAGCCATTTATATGTTATCAACTATAACATATACAATACAAGAACCAGAGTTTTGAGGAATAAAAACTATATCTTGGTATTGGTAGATATGTTTTATTTATAGATATTGAATTTACTTGTGCATGGCCATTTCCAAGCGCAATTCATTTAAAAAAATGTTTTATTTAATTTTATTGTTTTTAGATTGTATTTGCCACTAATGCTGACATAAGGTTAACCCTTAAAATTCACTTGTATCATTTAAAATTATGTTTATTTTTTTGTTTGTTTTTTTTGGTGTTTTAATTATAATATATTTGGACAGAATGTATAGACTTTTGATATCGGCCATTTATATGTTATCAGCTATAACATATACAATGCAATAATATGCTATTCACCTATATTATAATTTTTTTTATCACAACAGTTAAAAAGACTTCCATTAATTAATTGAATGTGCAAGACTTACAGTGTCAGGTGAATCCAATTATTTTAGCTGTACAAAAACCGTTCTTTATGCTGTCTGATGTTGCAAACTGGTATTTGTTATCATATAATTTAATTTATTATTGTAATATACTGCACTTTGTTATTTGTCAAGTTATTTACCTATAGGAGCTAATACTGTAAATCATAAGTCTCACACATTCCCATGAAAATTGCTTACGTTTGTGTTGTAAGTTAAGGCATATTATGCTCCAAAATATCATGTTTCTTCCATGTAAATTTTTATAGTCATAAGTAAATAATGACAGAATTGTAATTTTGTTAGTGAACTTTTCCTGCACATGCTGATTTTTTACAGTTTTGCAGATTTATCTGTTATTTTTAAACATCCAGTAAATACGCATGTACCCATAAATGTAGAATTAGCACGACACATAGACACTGTCATCTGTATGCACTGCGTGTGTGCTTGGCAATGTGTGGGTGTAAACTTGTTGCCAAGGGCCTGTCGTTTTAATAACATGCAGTCATACAAACAGAAAATGGCTAGAGCAAATTCACAGAGTTGTGCTGAAGCTGTGTTTCCAGTATAAATCATTTTGTGTGTATAGGTGTTCTGTTAGCGGTTGTGTTGGCCATGAGTTGACTTGACACCTTTGAGTCAGACACAAACACACACCTTCACACACTCATGCAGGAAGGGGGTTGATGTCTTTCCATTGCAGTCCTGGAAATAAAGTGCAGACTCATTACACAGGTGCACAAATGAGCAATGTGAGGTGGCTTTGGGAAATATGCCTCGTTTAGAGTGTGTGGGCACTGATGGAGATGGTGTGTGTGTGGTAGGTAAACTGCTGGCAGGCCTTGCCTGCTGTGTTTCTCCATGAATCTGGGTTTACCCAAGCCCCAGGCTGCTCTGTATGTGTGTGTACTGTGTGTTGGAGAGAAGCTACCTGAACCCGCTGTGGTCTCTCAGGTATATCCAGGTGTGCTGAAGCGTAAGTGTGGCCTCAGGTCTCAGCCAAGAATGACCGGGTGGCCCGTAACCACAGACACTGACAGAAGGACACTCATAATAAAGCTTCTTCAAACCATCTTTATAGCATTTTTACTATTATAGGGTTCTTTATAGTGGTTAGAAATTTTCTTTGGATGTTACAAAAATTTGTAGTTTACCCAAAAATGGAAATTCTATCTCACTGTCTCAAACAAAAAAGCAGTTATTATAGTATTATTTATATACAATTATATAGGGGTGGGTAATATGACATTTTACCACATGAGTAATTTTATGATATATACCACAATACTGTTGTTTTTGTTTTTTATACTAAATTTATTAAAAATAAGAACAAAGATGCAAATTATAAACAATAGGACAAAGACAATATAAGAAACACTTTATATCATGTGTGACCCTAAAACGCATCGATTCGCTACAGAAGGCCTTTGTTCACCCCCCGGAACTGTGTGAGACACATTTTTTTATGGATAGGCGCATTTTAATTAAGTGCTTTTGGACTGATGCATGCAACACCCGCTGAGTGCCATGAAACAGCTTGAAAGATCAAAGACAATTTTTAATATAACTCCGACTGGATTCGTCTGAAAGAAGAAAGTCATATACACCTAGGATGACTTGAGGGTGAGTAATTTATGGGCTAATTTTCATTTTTGGGTGACCTAACCCTTTAAGTCGCTGGGATACATTTGTAGCCATAGCCAACAATACATTGTATGGGTCAAAATTATAGATTTTTTTTTATGCCAAAAATCATTAGGATATTAAGTAAAGATCATGTTCCATGAAGATATTTTGTAAATTTTCTACCGTAAATATATCAAAGCTTGATTTTGGTATTGTCCTGTCCTAACAAACTATACATCAATGGAAAGCGTATTTATTAAATCTCAATTTAAAAAAATTGACTCTTATGAATGGTTTTGTGGTCCAGGGTCACATATATCATCACCACGATATATATAGTGATATTATTACTATACTAGTATTTATTAACATTTTTAGCTTTTATTTGTTATATTTTAATTTTTTCATTTAAATGTTGTCATTGTATTAGTTATATATATATATATATATATATATATAATTATATAAGTGTGTAGCTGTAATTATTTTATTTTAGTTTTAGTAACTTTGTCAGTTACTTGCCTATATACGTATATATACGCACGTGTGTGTGTAGCTTTAATATTTTTATTTTAGTTTTAGTAATTTTAGTACTTCAACTTATTTTATTTCAGTTAGTTGCCAAGGCAACATTTTATTATTTTATTATATTTTATTTCAATTAACTAAATTTGACTATTTTTACGGTTTAGTTAATAATAACAACACTGTACAAAAGCAATTCATCAGAATGTTCATGCTGCTGTTTTCCATGTATCAAAAGCATACATTGACCATGGGCCGTCATCTCCAAAAAATTACAAAAACACTTTAAAAGTGACCTTTACAGCCCTTAAAATGTAAGAGAGCAGCGTGAACATTCTGCCAAATATCTCTTTTTGTGCTCCACAGAAGATACAAGTTTGGAGCAAAACAAGTGATAGTAAATGATAAAGGCTTTCACTTTCAGAGCTGGATGTTCTGGTGGTCTGTTAAAAGAGGTCTCTTTGTGTTCCTGTAGAGTGGTTCCTGCCCTGCAAGGCCCAGCAATTTCGAGATGTCTGGAAAAGGTAAGACCAGTTCATGCGTGCATGCTCGTGTGCATATGTGTGTGCGTTTTGGCTCCGAGTGGGAACAGAAGGGTTTTTGTATAGCGGTCTTCATCTCCCTTCCTCCACCCCCACCTCTAATGGATGTCTGACCCATAGCTCTCTGTATATGTGTGTGTACATTGGCTTAGACTCGCTCAGTTACCCTATAAGACGGAGGATCTGGCCCAGCAGATGCTGATGATGAATCCAAAGGACAGGATTTCAGCCCAGGATGCATTGCTACACCCATATTTCAACACTCTTCCACCTCCGTTAATGCATCTAAGGGACAGTAAGTGCTGGAGAATTTCACTATATGAGTGGAATGCACGCAATTCCAGCTTCAAAGGTTAATCCGGTCCCGTTACAGACAAGATCAAAGTTAAACCCCTCTTAGTCACTGTCAAAACTGGCAACCTTTTCAACGCCAACTCAAGATGAAAAGAGATTATGCAATCTTAGAAATGTCTTTTTCCTCCTGTCTCGTTTCTCATTCTCTAACCTTCTCTCTTTCTCCGTCAGCTGTGTCCATCTTTAAGGTGCCGGGTGTGAGGTTAGAGGCGGAAACGAGGGATATCTTCAGCCCCAGCAGATGAATGAAATCGCCTCTTGCTCCGCTGGCCAAGTGCTGGTGAAAGTCTCGCCTTTGTAAATAGTTGGTGTGCTTGTAAAACCAAAACCTCACCAGCATGAGTAAACGTGACCCTGTTGCAGCATGACGGTCAGTTTGTATGTTGTTTATTCAGATCTTAATCAGCTTAATTCAATATATTTCTGAAAGAATATCAGATTCTCTTTCATAAGATTCGTGTTTTTACAATTTGGACCAGTATTACCTAAAAAAAAGTTGTATGGTTGATCATGACGATCCAAGTCAAAGCTGATTTCACCACTGTGTTTTCATTCTATATTTTGAGATCCATATCCAGCTTATTTTTTAACATAGGAGTGGGTGCATCCATTTGTGAATGTGTGATGCTTCCAGTGTCATTTTAGCTGTACAAAAATAGTCCTTTATGCTGCTTGATGTTGCAAACTGGTATTTTGTGCGTTTTGGCTCCGAGTGGGAACAGAAGGGTTTTTGTATAGCGGTCTTCATCTCCCTTCCTCCACCCCCACCTCTAATGGATGTCTGACCCATAGCTCTCTGTATATGTGTGTGTACATTGGCTTAGACTCGCTCAGTTACCCTATAAGACGGAGGATCTGGCCCAGCAGATGCTGATGATGAATCCAAAGGACAGGATTTCAGCCCAGGATGCATTGCTACACCCATATTTCAACACTCTTCCACCTCCGTTAATGCATCTAAGGGACAGTAAGTGCTGGAGAATTTCACTATATGAGTGGAATGCACGCAATTCCAGCTTCAAAGGTTAATCCGGTCCCGTTACAGACAAGATCAAAGTTAAACCCCTCTTAGTCACTGTCAAAACTGGCAACCTTTTCAACGCCAACTCAAGATGAAAAGAGATTATGCAATCTTAGAAATGTCTTTTTCCTCCTGTCTCGTTTCTCATTCTCTAACCTTCTCTCTTTCTCCGTCAGCTGTGTCCATCTTTAAGGTGCCGGGTGTGAGGTTAGAGGCGGAAACGAGGGATATCTTCAGCCCCAGCAGATGAATGAAATCGCCTCTTGCTCCGCTGGCCAAGTGCTGGTGAAAGTCTCGCCTTTGTAAATAGTTGGTGTGCTTGTAAAACCAAAACCTCACCAGCATGAGTAAACGTGACCCTGTTGCAGCATGACGGTCAGTTTGTATGTTGTTTATTCAGATCTTAATCAGCTTAATTCAATATATTTCTGAAAGAATATCAGATTCTCTTTCATAAGATTCGTGTTTTTACAATTTGGACCAGTATTACCTAAAAAAAAGTTGTATGGTTGATCATGACGATCCAAGTCAAAGCTGATTTCACCACTGTGTTTTCATTCTATATTTTGAGATCCATATCCAGCTTATTTTTTAACATAGGAGTGGGTGCATCCATTTGTGAATGTGTGATGCTTCCAGTGTCATTTTAGCTGTACAAAAATAGTCCTTTATGCTGCTTGATGTTGCAAACTGGTATTTGTTATCATGTTATTTTAATTTATTATCATAATCATACACATACCAGTTTGTTGCACAAATAGTTTTACCATTTACTGCTTTCTCCTATTCTTCTAGTTGGAGCAGCTAATGAATCGGAAGTCTCACATATTCACCGAAAATAGCTTCTACGTTGCAAAATAATTTGGATAGCATCATATTCATTGAGAGAGGATCACATACGTTTGCTTTCCTTCCTCTCTGCACACTGATGTCCAGAGACTGTTTACAGCACACTTTCATTGTGAATACGTTTAAGTTAAAAGCACTTATTAATTTGATATGTAATTGAGTTTTTGTATATTTTGCACAGAAAAGAGATGAAGAGTGTGCGAGAGAGATGATTTGGGAATATGATATGAAAATATGTGGAAGAATATACCTACTAATCTTTCAAAGCTCTATTGTGTAGTGTGCAGGTGAAAAAAAAAAAGACTTGTATGCATTCATAAAACACACCTGGGGAGAGTCTCACCCGAAAATTACCTGTTTTTGTACAGCACATACTCATATTTCTCCTGTACGCTGATGGCCACTGTGTCAAAACATGTTCAGAACTGTTTTTAGCTGTGTATGTATCAAGTTCATAATTAATAGTTTCTGTATCTTTACATTTTTTACATATTAGCAATGTCTGTATATGATGTTGAGATTCAAAACATGTGCTGCTTTCAGTCAGTGTTCTAAAAGAGAGATGTACAGCAATATTGGTCACCAACATTTAAAAAAAATAATAATTTCAAATAATAGAAACAATCACATTGCCAGTCACTCAATGCTGATGTCGTAAATGGATGTGCCTGAGTACTTCCACACACTTCAACATAATGCAATACTGTGAAATCTGGGTATGTGTTCATATAATTGTATACGATCCCACTGTTCTTGACTTCTGAATAAATATTGTAAAAATGACACCAGTAAATAATTGTCTGTCTTGAAACCACTGAATGGGCAACACAATGTACCAACAAGCTCTCAAGAGATCGACTTTCATTTAAACCTGAAGGGCTTTACACACACGCACACACACACACACACATAGCCTACAGGAAGATCAAACCTGCAGTCTTTTCGTCTATCATTTTTCATCTGGCTCTATTAAAGGCAGCGCTCCTGCAGTTCCTGTACCAGCCGTGAGAGGGCGCGATCTTTCGCACAAATTCAATCAACAAGAGCACGACTATCTACATACAGAAGACCGGGGCTAGTAGTCACAAGAGTTTTAGTAGCTATATGGTTTTGATTTAAAAGTCCACTTACGTTGATTTATGTTGGCTCCAAGCATCTCATAGAAATAATGATAATCTCTAAAATGACAACAATTATAATGAACAGTCTACTCCAGAAGGTAAACAAATGAACACTAGGCCTATATCACCACCAAATTAACACTATATACTATAATTTTTGTCTGCTAATTGTTTATTTTTTTTTTTTTCATGTTTAAATTTTGCTGAAAAGCCTACAAACTATATGTTGTTTAATGGACGTTGTGAAAATGTGTGAATTATGTGCCTTTTTCGTGGCATGTTCTCACAAAAGGGTCACTATGTTTTTAGAACAGAAACAGAAATAGAAATATCCAGTCTTTTTTTTTTTTTTGGTAGGTAAATAAACCCATCATGAGTAATATTCACTGTAATAAAAAGGGTAAGAACTAGCCTCAGACTTCTCTGCAGACATTTTAGCGTCCTACACCTTCTCCCTAAAGCTGATTTCAGCAAGTCTGTGAAATGTGTGTGTTGGTTTCCGTCACGGGAGTCAGTGGGTGGAGAGAGTTCTGACAGAGTGATTCAAGGCCATGAAATTAAAAGCTGAAAGCTCAGATGGTCTCTCTCAGTATGTATTTTCCAAGGCTTAGCTCACTCTGATGTGGTCTTGTTAAAGTTATTGCAGCGCCAGCAAGGTTTTATATGGGTTTATGATATTAATTAATGTCAAAGCACAAGGTCATAAGACCGCCGTTAGGTAAAGTAGAAACTATTAAGTACTTACTTATGTCGGTAAAGCTCTGACAGATATAAAATGGTAAAGGCCTGTATAAACACACGTACTAGCCAAACACGAACCAGTACTCACTCATAAAGTGTGCACAATACAGTGGTGGAGATCCATTACTCACTGCTGAATTAAAGCAATCTGCAATGGTGCACATACTCGTTTCTTTTTACACGTGAGTGTATTTAAGAGTGTGCAATTTGAGGAGAGTCAGTTCCAGTGTATTCCTACAGAAACATAGGTCAGGATCCCTGGAGAACTGAGCACAAAGAACAAAAATGAATCTGCCGTCTGTCTCCAGCGTTCAGGCATCTCATCCGATAACCTGATGATTTGAGAATGCATGAGGACATTCCATTTAACCATTCATCCTTCATCACCCACTCCACCCACTATAGGATACTTTTAGCCTGAATAACTACAGTATCTCCAGTCTAACACCCTGAGATCTCCTCTTAGCTTCTTCTAACACACTTTCCACTTAAATATGATTTGTTAGAAGTGAAAAGAAAACTTGAGTCATACTTCTCAGTAGATGTGCACAGTCCACTCCTTACTGGAAATCATCAGAGTGATTAGTAATAATTATTCGAAGGCTAATTATTCCCAGAACCCTCTAACAAATGTCTTTCAACCACTCGATACACTTTAGCCACACCTTAGCAACCACTCAGAGCACCCTAGCAACGTTTTAGCAACCACATAGAGAGCTTTTGTATCTATCTGTCTGTCTATGTCTATCTGCAACCAATAAGAAGACTTTAGCAACCATATAGCAAAGCCTCAGCAACCAATAATAGCATGCAAGCAAGTGCTTATTAAACAAAAAGAAACATTTTGAAACAAAAAAACACCAGCGCAACATCTTATTAACCACCTACTGACAACATACCAAGTACTCAAAACACTAGTAACATCCTTGCAACTATATATAGCAGAGCTATATGAAACTTATGATATTTTTTTCTTTAAACTATTCTATGTCTCTCGATATCTGTATCTATCTGTCTGCCAACCACTTAAAACACCTTAGCAACCAACTGGCAATACATTAGTAACCAATCAGAGCACGCTAAAGCCCAAGTATACTTTGTTTTTGTATGCGTACACTAGCGTGCCTTTTAAAATATACTCCATTTAGCGTGAGTGAAAACAGGTGGTCGACACATGCGCTCTAGAAAGCTCCATCTTTGTCCAGTGTCTGTTCTGTTTTTCTCCAGAAGTTATGACAGATAAATATGTCTTTTTATTCTTTTTCACTAAAGTTGCAGCGATCCTATAACCCTCTCACACAAGCACTTGTCAATGTGGCCGTCTGTTGTTGTTGCAGTCTTCGCTATTTTGTTGTTGTTGTTTTTCGACTCTTTCGTTTTGTTTTCTACTGTGAAACAATGGCCCGGACCAGTGTTGCCACCTTGTGGAACAACTGATTATTGAAAAGCAAATTCAGTGCGGATATGCGGCCTGCGCACACAAAATACGCACATTTACAAAAATTGGGTGGTGCACGTACAGTACAGGTGTACTATTTTGGTGACAATATTTCCGTCACACACACTGTATGCACACAGACCCTCAAGTACGCATAAAATGTAATATTTTGGACTTTAGCAACCTAAAAGAAAACATTTATGAAACAAAAGTTAGTAACACCCTAGGAACTGTAACAGAGCTATACGAAACTGGGAAAACAATATACCTATACCTATCTATACCTTTTTGGAACAAAAGAACAATAATAACTACATAGCAACACCCTAGTAAGCACCTACCAACCACTCAAAACACTAGTAACATTCTAGCAACCCTTCAGAACATCCTTGCAACTATAGCAGCTATTTCAACAAGTTGTATTCCAAATTTGAGGTTGATATTTAAAAAATAGCTTCCAGCTAAATTTTGTTTGGGAGCAGTACCAAACGTTTCCACTAGAAGACATTTGATTCCCATTAGTTTCCAATGTGGCCATTTTTGACCGCGAAGAGTACAAGTGTGTCTTTTTCTTTTGGGACCATTTAAACTTTTTGAATAATGTCCATGATTTGTGAGTGTGTTCACATAGCCAGTGCCAAAACTGTTACCAAGTTTTGTACCATTCCGATGAAGTAAAAAAATTCTAAAAAACCACAACATTACATTTTTCAGTCAAAAATGACTGAAGAGCATCAGAGGGTTATGAATGAACTGAGAAAGTGTATAGCTTAAATTCAAGTTGCTTTGAAAGAAAATCTGCTGTCTACTGTAATTCTATTATCAGATTTCTGTTACTGTTGACTGTACATGAAGAAATTAAAAAACAAATGGCATATGACACTGTATGAAATGACACAGGCACTAAATAACGAATGCAATGTGTCAGGATTTTGCATTAGCCTTTCACATGTAGGATAAACATGAGAAAGGCATGTGGCCTGTTGGGTAACGTTTCAAGGTTGCAGTAGCATTTGTTTGGCAGCATGTGTAGCTGAGGAAGGCGACTGTGAAGTGTGAGAGAGTGTTTTGGGTTTTGTGCGTGTGTGGTCTCAGGCTCTCACAGCTTTTGTGGCTCTCTCTGTTTATTCATGGATTCTCAAACACATGCAAGAGACAGCTGTTACACCCAACCTCCATGCAGGCCTCACAAGCCTGGGGCTGGATTTACACACACCAGCCTGATAAGGTGTCACTCTATCTGGGGTGGAGTGTGAGGATTTGTGGGTCAGTGGAGGTGTAAGCTGTCACAATGAAACTTTTTACTGTTAATCACCGTATGGAAGGTGATAGAGCTGTATCTGTGTTTTTGGAGCACAGAGTGACTTAAAACAGTACAACTATGTTTGGAATCTTCCATTAAAACGGTCTGGAATTTTTCCTTTTTTCATCAAAATGGCCTTGAATCAATTCAAAAGTTGTTGTTTTTTCAGCGGGAGGAATCGTTAGAGACACAGTCTCTACTTTATTACCTTATGCAACTATCTGGAATCTCATGAAACACTGGCATTTTTCCCATTGAGAATATTTTCCTCGTACCCTCCTCCGGATCCCTCTATGCTCTTTCTTTTCTGTCTTCCTCTCCTCCCTGCTCCATGTGAGATTGAGTCTTCAAACAATAGATCCCCCTGCCTGCTCATTTAATCTGCATATCACTCTTCCATTGACCATTATCAACAAAATAGCCACCCATACTTAGCATGCAAATTATCTAGTTATTTGGAGAAAGAGAGAGAAAGAGTGAGGCCCAGTGGGGGGTCTGCAGGAGGAGTGTGGGTTTCCTTTAACATAATGGGATTTTAACTGGGGGAAGGGGCTTATTGTCTTTTGGCGGCTCATTGAAACCCTTCAGTTTTTTGGTTTTGTCTCGACTTTTGTCTCCAAAATGTTTTGAGCACATGTTACTTTCTAGTAATTATTCACACTGCAAAACCTCTGAAAACATTTTAGTAGAGCGCACCATGTTTTAACAGTCTGAACTAGGAAGAAAGCTTAAAGGGGTCATATGATGCGATTTCAATTTTTCCTTGCCTCTGCTCACTCTAGGCCGCCGCCGCTCACTCTAGGCCGCCGTTTGTGACGCTGTGTTTCGTTGTGAAAGCGAAACTACTTTGTTTTTGTATTGTATTTGTATGTTTTGATGCAACGCAACGCGTAAAAAGACAGTATAAGTTATTATAATCCATAATTATGTCCCCACTGGATGCAACGAATGCCTCGTTTATAATGGGTTTTCATGTTTTTTAATCATCGCTCCGGCCTGACAGGGCATCATCACAATATGGTAAGGGGCGTAACATTTCCGTCACACGCTTGAGGTATTTGGTCAATCATAACGCACTGATAGCTGGCCAATCACAGCACACCTCGCTTTTCAGAACGATGAGCTTTGTAAAAATCTAATTTTTTAACCTTAAACAGCATAAACACATTTCATTACACCAAATACACAAAATAATGTTCTTTTTAGCAACATCATATGACCCCTTTAACAAATCTAGGATATAAAAACATTGAAATGTCCCATTTTCTTGTCACGATTGTAATATAATTTAATTTAACAGCTCATATAAATTCTGTCATACAAAAGCTGTTTTATTTAAGCTGTTAAGTATTCTTTTAGCAGTGGGAATAAACTTATATTCATTACCAGACTGAACTCTTAAATGCATGTAAACACACTTAGTTTGTTCTCATTTAAGAGCTTAGGTCATGACAGGAGTTTAAAGATTGAATACACATCTAAATATACTGATCAAAATTTAAGGTGAATAAAATGTGATATCTTTATTCAGTAGGAATGCATTCAATTAATTAAAAGTGACAGTAAAGACTATTAAATTGTTACAAAAAATTATATTTCAAATGCAGTTCTTCTGAAGCTTTTATTCACAAAAGAATATTGAAAAAATGCATATGGTTTCTACAAAAATATTGAGCAGCGCAACTGTTTAACATTGTTTTGGAGCAGCAAATCAGCATGTTAGAATGATTTCTGAAGACTCATGTGACACTGAAGACTTTAAAGACTGGAGTAATGACTTATGAAAATTCAGTTTCAGGAAGAAGTTTCATTTTAAATTGTTATAAAAAGAAAATATATTTGAAATTGTAATAATATTATGCAATATGACTGCTTTTACTGTATTTTTGATCTAATAAATGCAGCCTTGGTGAGCATAAGAGACTTCCTTCAAAAACAACAACAACAAAAAACCTCATCGCCCCAAACTTTTGAATACTTAGCAAGCATAGAGTTAGAAAGCGGTTTTATCACATTAGTCTCATGTAATGTGTAATGTAATGTGCTTGCCATAATACGAACAAAACAGCATTAACTGTAACATTTATATATTTCCAGTGAAAGTGTATGACTGTAAACTCACTAACTCATTCATTATTTGTAGAAGAGTGTGCTTTAAACTACTATATGAATTATAGCCCAACGCTTTGTTACACACCAGCCATTATATGATGTCTTCTGTCTTTTCGAGTGTTACATCAGCTTTGCCAAGCAAAGCAACGCTGCCCCATCTTACAGTTCTCCTTTACTCTGACCCATCAAGCATCTGGCTGTGTAGTTTGATATACTATTGTTTACATTACATGGAAGTAGGGCAGCACATGGGGGACCAGGCCAGCCACTGCCGCCATCAAATGCACTGGAGGTATTAGGCAGGATTTCCTGCTATATTAAGAACACAGACATGGGGCTCAGAGGAACGACACAAGAGACCCGAACATCACTTTTGGTGTCTCGGTTCATGCTAGACGTTACCTGAACAAAATGAGAGAATTTGAAAATATAATTGTGAGGGATTTTGACAGATTGATCAAGCGGGGAGATATAAATGCCCATGGAGGAGACTGTTACTGGTTTTTGTAAGCTGCACTTTGTCCCAGGTGGACTGTCAAAATATGTATTTCAGGGAAAGAAAGAAAGAAAGAAAGAAAGAAAGAAAGAAAGATACCACAAAGGAATTAATAAATCTAAGATATGTTCTACATCTGTAACAGATGATATAGTAACTAGATGGCAAAGACTGAAGAAGTTCAGCAAGATGGCAACACACATTATTGGTATGCAATTTGGCAACCTAGTAAGCCAAAAAATATAAAAAGCAAAAGAAAAAAAAACTGATAAAAAAAAAATCCACCAAGGAAAAATTAATTCAGAGCAAAAATTCCACTGAAAGTCACATAAATACAGTGGCAAAATAGGAGCAAAAACTATCCCAATATTAATTATTTTTATTTTCTTATTTTCAAAGATAGAAAGATTAACTAATTAGATTTAATTAGTTAAAAGACATTCTCTTTAAATTTCTTTAAAAAATTATTTCTATATATATACATATATATATCAGAATTTGATACTTATTTTCAAAGCTGATTAAATCTATATTACATCTAAAATCTATCACAGTATGTTTTAGAAAAAATGTCAGAATGGGGTCAAAAATGTCCCTAAAAATCAACTCCAGGGGGAAATATTACCCCTTTAATAATAATAAAAACAATCTGACACTGCACTGTATCCATTAGATTGTGTCTAAGCACTAAATAAATTGGTGGTCAGATTCTGGCCAACTGGAGCGCTACTCTTTCCTACATTCCTTCTTGCTCTCACCCCTGCTTTGCTCTGAGCCAGATTTTGAACACAACCACCCATTTAGAATGAACCTTCCCTGCGTTCGGTCAGCAGAGAGCCGTTGGTGAAATATATCAGCAACAGGAATGTGTAAATGTACTTTTCCTCCATTTGAGAGAAGATTACCATTTGAGAGCTGACCAAGTCAAATGTATACCAACCCATTAGCAGTACTGTACACAGACACAATGTTGCATGAGGTGTTTTTCCTAAAATGGAGCTGCCTGGGTATCTTGTGTTTGACTTTCCTGGTCTGTTCTCACTCGGTGTCACGAATCCGGTCCATGAACTTCTGTCTGCTCACCACCAGAGGTCACTCTTCCACTACTATGGACTCTTGCACCACACCACTGTTGCACTTCACCCGGACTACAGTTCCCATCATCCACTGCACTGATTACACACACACAGTTGATTGCACACAGCTGTAATCAATCACACATTCCCTATATAACACTCACTCTGATCCCTTCCCACTGCCGAGTATTGTTTAGCGCTTATCGCTCATCGTGTGATGGCTACTTTACGGAGCCTTTTCCCCTGTGTTAGTTTCTAGTTCCTAGTTCTAGTCTTAGTCTAGTCTCGCCGTGTTTTCTGATTTCCTGGTACCTGATTTTTGCCTGTTTATCTTAAGTTAACCCTTTGCCTGCTGTTTCGGACTGTGTTTGCACCTCGCCTGGACTCTAGCTTGTGTTATTGGATTACCCCTCATGTCAAGCTCTCTGGATATTGTTAGCCGCTTATCGACCAAGCCCGTTTTGGATTACTCTTCTGTCTTGCCCTCAATATACCTGTTTGCCATTGTCTGACCCATGCCTGTTTTATGACCACGTCTCTGTCTCCTATTAAAGCTTTGCAAATGGATCCACAAGTCTCATGTCTCGTTCGCCCCGTAACACTCGGACTCATGCACTGCAAGCGAGGAAATGAATTAAAGGGCTTAACAATGACTGAAAAGCACCCCAGAAACAGCTGCACATTATGAAACACCTATTAACATTATTTTGTTAAGTGAGTATCTGAGAGAGAGAGAGAGAGAGACATTCACATGGATAGACAGGCACACACTGAAGTATTATTCTGTTGAATATTTTCCCCCATGTTAGTTTAGTCACAGGTTGCAAATATATTGCTGTACAACAATGAAAGCCGGGATTATTGAGGATCAGGTGGGTTAAGAAGTTAATGAGCGGCTTAATTCAGAAAACATTCTTACTATGGCAATCATGTGAGAATTTGATCTTTGAATGACTTTGAGACTTTTCCATGACCTCTTTACTAGACCCATTAACAGGTGAAAAAAGACAATAAATATACTGTATAAATATGCTGTTAAATTTACGCAGAGTGGCAGCTGTGGTTGCCAGAAATTCATCGTAAATAAATAATGTGACAGTGTTTCCGTTATTATGGGAAGCCTGTGTATTTTACAACTTATAAGCATAGATTTAATTAAGTTATACCAATCTACTTAAACTCAGTTTTTTTCCCTTAAAATGTAATATAACACCATAATAATAAAAGGCGGTAAAATAGAAAGTCACATGATGAAATCAGAGTTCATCATTAAGTGGCTTCTCCCTAAAACATGGCCACAAAAGATAAGGACACACAAAGATAAGGAAAAACACCATCAGGGTAACATACATGATGCTAAAATAATGCAAAAACATTAACTAAATAACTGAAAATGTAACACAAAATAGCCTAATGTACATTACTGATAACAAAATGAGAATAAAATAATTATTTATTCAAAATATAATCATATGTGATATGTCATGCTTCTGGGAATGTTCTCTGTTATTTGGAGTAAATTCTCTGGTAATTCATAATCCATTTACACAAAGTTTGACAGCATTTTATAGTAAAATTATATATAATGCAATGTTAAACCATTTACAACTTTAACTGTATGTGGTAAAGTAATCTAATTAACAGGTTTTGTAGCTTCTATAAAAATTACAAACATATTATTTCAGTGTAGATTTACAATGATGGTGAGACCAAAGACCCCATATCTAGAGACCTGAATATCACAGAAACTTGGGTGGGTCTCTTTTGATTTGGGCCAGTAAGCAAACACCCTAGCAACCACTTAGCAACAAGCTTAAAACACCCCAAGAGTTTTGCATGGGCAAGCATTCTCTTTCTTCAGAAAATGTAAATATCTAGTTCCATTGTTCTCACATTTATCTAATGTGGCCCCGCAAGGAAATACAGTGAACGCTCAAGCTATAATCTGGAGTCAGACTAGGTTAATGTTACACCGGTTTCACACTGGACACATACGCAGCATTTAAGTGGCGTGTGCGCAGCATGAACTCAGTGTGATTTCACACTAGCAGCATTTCTAGTGTGCAACTGATACTCTTTTTACGTGTCTACTATGTGATCATACATCCAAACATGTCCAGAAAAAAAAAGATTTTGGCTTTGTTTTTCTAGTTTTTCATACTTTAGAAGATAATGACTGAAAAGTAGTTTAACAAATAGCGTGCAGGCATTGTATAATCAACCAATCATGGTGTGTGCAAGAAGGTGGGAAATACAGAGAATGGTCAAAGCAATGCAGATATGCATACATACAGTACAGTATAATGTATGAGGACAGAAGAGAGCATGTCAATAGGAAAATAAAGCCAAAACTCATATCCAGGAAAAAGAGAACCATATGATTAAATGATTTACTACATAGCTGTTTTTTTATCCTTAGCATAAGAAACCATTTTTTCAAAGCTTAGATTGTCCTATTGTTACAGATAATTATTTCACTGTTCATTAAATTTCATTAGTTGTTATTTTAGGCTAAACAGATGTATCTCACCTCTCTAACACAGCAAAAGAAAACCAAATGCTTCTTTGGCACCATGAAAGCCACAATACAGTGTTAGGAACGACAAATTGAGTCTTTTCAACCTGGGATTCTGATATATTGCTTCTTATGGCCTGGTGTAATATCAAAAACAGTTACTAGCTTCACGTCAATGTATTCTTAAAGACTACAAATGTCATCTTTTATTAAAAGATCTGCCGAAAAGCATTCGCTCCCCTCTATTTAAACACGGAGAGAACAGACTGCTCTGCTCTCGCATAATCTGTTTTCTTTGAGACTTTCTTTCAGATGTGAGTCCATCCCTGAGTCCAAACTGCTGCTAGCAAGATCCCTGAATCAGTTTTGAAGTGATATTGGAGGTCTGGTCAAATACTGTGTATTTGCGTAATTAATTCAGCAAGAGATAAGGAATGCTGACAGATGGATAAAATATTCTGTTGAATGTGAAAGGGAGAGACAAATGTTTGTATAACAGACATTGGATCCAGATATCTTTCTGGCAAAGATTTGGATAAGCAAAAAGAACAGACATAGTGATAAACATATCTTTAAAATCATTGATTAGGTTTATTTAGACTTGATTTAGATTGCTATCAAATTCATTTTGCTTTTGAGAACAGGCACATTGTCTGTGCTATTCAATTAAAGGTGCACCAAAAAATGGAAAAACTATTTGAAGCATGACTGGAAAAAATCTGTTTTGAATAATACTCTCTTAACAGCATCTGTTATATGCCTTGCTTTTGGTTTAGACCATTTTTAAAAAGTGTTCTGCAGTGTGTGGCCCTATGCATTTGTCCTGGTTTCGTCATCAGTTGTGTCTCTGGCTGTATGAATCTACAAGACTCACATACCATTGAGATTTATCAACATCTCTGAGCTCAAACATCACTATAAATATGACCATTACAGCAGAAATATGTCACTAGTTTGGCCTATGACTTCCAATACTTGGCCAGCGATTTCTCATAAAAAGATTTCTCATTAATCATAAATACACATGCACAGGCTTTCTGCCCATTTTCAGGTTACAAATCACTGGACTTAACTTTTCACAAGTTGAATGTGCTCTTATATTTGTTTGAGAGTAATAATTCAGTCCGACTCCCACTTCATCACCAAATGGCTTTATGATCTATGTGGCAGAAATCACATTCAGTTGAGGAGTCTCTGCTATAAATCCATTAGTTTTACTACACAAACATCTATTTCTTCTTGCACTCGAATCCCAGATCACTAAAAAAAAAGATTGTCCCTCCAAATATGACCAAATTTTGAAGACATTCAAAATCACCTTGGCAACAAAAGTTTTCACTTTATTACACTCGTTCAGTTTGGGCCCCAAGATTCCAATACATAGTCATACATTTAAAATAAATTAGAAAATTAATTTCGGAGAAGAAGACACTAAAATATTCCTTCCGTTCCAATAAGGAACGCACGCTGCTAAGAAAAACACATCTTCCCATTGGTGGGAAGGTAGGAGGTTTCAAGGCGCCCCGCGGAGACGCGCTAGGGACCGTGATTGAAGGGCTGCTTGAAACCGTTTTATCATTACTGTGCAGCAATGTGGAGTCAGCGTATCAACTTTACAGAGATAGAGCTGCAGATTCAACAGGAGTGGCGGAGAAAGTTTCTTATATTGTGTTGTAAGGGAAAGGAGGGCCGAGCTCAAAAGGAGGCAGATGTTTGGGGATTCTGATGATGAAATATGTGGAGTAGTCTCGAAAAAAGGGGTCATGAATACATGAACGCAAAACTCTGAGCTGGAGGATAGTTTGTGATTCGCCTTGTAGCCTACGAGTGATCGGACACGGAGGAATTGGAGGAATATCCCATTGTAGCACAACTTTCGCGGAACACGAACATTCTAGTAAGTTTACATTTGTTTGTGTTCGGGTTTTATGCGAAAATGGATGAAGTTTAAGTCTCTTTATAGAGTTTTATGTGTGTAGATAGATTTAATCTCACGACTTGGTTTTAGTCTGTGAAACATTCCTTTGTTTAAAAGTTCCCCGAAACTCGTTTTTGCTTTTTTTTTTTTTAACTTACAGCTTCTATACATTTTATGTTTTGTATTATTTTCTTGTATGAAATCCGATAGTGACTTGTATCTTTCTCAATTTTATTTATAATTGTTCATTAGAGACTATTCTTCCAATAATGCGACTAGTGTTTATCCAGTTATTCACTAGTACTTAATAATTGCATACTAGTAATAATACATTTCCTGCCAGTCATTAACCTTATACTGACAGTTTAAGCTTCCCATTGTTTCTGGAAACAAATTGAAAATTTTGCCATTGAATTCTAATAGGGTTGTCTTAATTTAACTAGTTGCTTACTAGTTTTGCCCACTAGTTACAATTGCTTTATACTCGTCATATGTAATGATTAGTCAGAATGGCTACTTTCATAATTGCAATTATAAATTGTACTAGTAAGGTTAGTTACTAGAAAGGTGGGTCTGTTCAGTTAGTACTAAGCAAATTGGACGAGATGCCAATAACTGTTTAAATGGTTACAAGTACTAAAGAATAAGTATTAAAGGGATAGTTCACCCAAAAATGAAAATTCTGTCATTAATTACTCACCATCATGTTGTTCCAAACCCGTAAGACCTCCGTTCATCTTCGGAACACAAATTAAGCTATTTTTGATGGAATCTTACAGCTC
>NW_015557102.1:558163-600450 GCF_001515605.1 Sinocyclocheilus anshuiensis | reverse complement strand
GGAGATCTGTAAAATAATCCATGTGACATCAGGGGTTCAACCGTAATATTACGAAGCTACGAGAATACATTTTGTGCACAAAAGAAAGAAAAAAAAAAAGACTATATTCAACAATTAGTCTCCTCCGCGTCACCCTAGCGCCATTTTGGAGAGTATCCACTGAACGCAAACAGCGTATCAGAGGGTCAGAGAGCTGTCAGATTCCATCAAAAATAGCTTAATTTGTGTTCCGAAGATGAACAGAGGTCTTATGGGTTTGGAACGACATGAGGGTGAGTAATTAATGACAGAATTTTCATTTTTTGGGTGAACTAACCCTTTAATACCTAATGAAGAGGTACTAGCAACAAATATTCTTGTCTGAAGTGAAGAGCTGATATATATTAGTAGTTGATACATTTCCAGTAACAAAAGAACAGTTGCTTGCCACTACTTGGATAGTGACTAATTGAATAGATAGTTTAGAAAAGAAATAGTAACTCATGATTTTTTTTAGTGAAGTTCTTAAAGATACTAGTCACTATTGGATTACTTCTACTAGTTAAATAACTACTAGTTGTAAGAAATAAATGGTAAAATAATCCACATTTCTATGTTTTCCAGGCAATCAGTGATGGCGGTACGGGAAGTCAGTCCATGCCTCTTATTCATCACAACACTTCTGCTTGGACTGTCTTCCACCCAGTATCATGGAGAGAAGGGTATCTCCGTCCCAGAGCATGGGTTCTGCCAACCCATATCTATCCCCCTGTGCACAGACATCCAGTATAACCAAACTATCATGCCAAACCTCCTGGGACACACCAACCAGGAGGACGCAGGACTGGAGGTGCACCAGTTCTACCCCCTGGTCAAAGTTCAGTGTTCTCAAGATTTGAAGTTTTTCCTCTGTTCCATGTATGCGCCGGTGTGTACGGTTCTAGAACAGGCAATTCCTCCCTGTCGCTCTCTGTGCGAGCGTGCGAGACAAGGGTGCGAGGCCCTCATGAACAAGTTCGGCTTCCAGTGGCCTGAACGACTCCACTGTGAGAACTTTCCAGTACACGGAGCAGGAGAGATCTGTGTGGGACAGAACAACTCAGACCCCGACATCCCGACAACAGACCCCGCGCCTTATATACCGGACCCCTTCACTCCACGCATGCACGTGCCACGCCAAAGTCAGGCTTTCACTTGCCCCCTTCAACTCACAGTCCCTTCCTACCTCAATTACCAGTTTTTAGGGGCGAAAAACTGCGGCGCCCCTTGCGAGCACAAACAGCCGTATGGCCTGATGTACTTCAAGGAGGAAGAGGTCCGATTCGGTCGGCTCTGGGTGGGAATCTGGTCGATCCTGTGCTGCGTGAGTACCCTGTTCACGGTCCTCACTTACCTTGTGGATATGCGCCGGTTCCGTTACCCGGAACGCCCCATCATCTTCCTCTCTGGGTGTTACTTTATGGTGGCAGTGGCTTATGCGGCCGGATTTTTTCTGGAGGATAAGGTGGTCTGCATTGACAAGTTCAGGGATGATGCTTATAGGACTGTGGCTCAAGGGACTAAAAAAGAAGGTTGCACCATTCTCTTCATGATCCTGTATTTCTTCGGCATGGCCAGCTCAATCTGGTGGGTGATCCTGTCTCTCACGTGGTTCCTTTCTGCTGGAATGAAATGGGGCCATGAAGCAATCGAAGCCAACTCTCAATATTTCCACCTGGCAGCGTGGGCTGTCCCCGCTGTGAAGACCATCACCATCCTCGCCTTGGGACAAGTGGATGGCGACCTTCTGACCGGCGTATGCTACGTGGGCATCTACAATGTTGACGCCCTACGTGGATTTGTCCTCGCCCCCTTGTTCGTTTACCTCTTCATCGGAACGTCTTTTCTTCTGGCTGGATTTGTCTCGTTGTTCCGCATCCGTACCGTTATGAAGCATGATGGTACCAAGACAGAAAAGCTGGAGAAGCTGATGGTGCGTATTGGCGTTTTCAGCGTCCTCTACACCGTTCCGGCTACTATCGTCATTGCGTGTTACTTCTACGAACAAGCGTTCCGTGAGCAGTGGGAAAAAACCTGGCACATGCAGACGTGCAAGCGTTTTGCCGTGCTGTGCCCGGCCAACAACTTTGCGCCAATGACGCCAGATTTCACTGTGTTTATGATCAAGTACCTCATGACTATGATCGTAGGAATCACGTCAGGATTCTGGATCTGGTCTGGAAAAACTCTACAGTCGTGGCGCAAGTTTTACAAGCGGCTGGGCAACAACCAGGGTGAGACGACAGTGTGAACTGAACTTTGTGAGAAATACAGGTCAATATTGAAAGGAAACGTGAACTCCGATCAGGTCACACACACTACGCTAAACCATGCTGATGGTAGAAGACACCGCTGTGTGAGCCCAACATGATGCTTTTCTCATTTATAAAGTGCCCAGACTTTGCAAACACTTTTGAAAGCACAACTCCAAAGAACATGCATTTCTCCAATGGACGAAATCTGAAAATGTTTTTTAAACTTTAAGCCTTGGAAACCCTACTAATGATTTTAATGGAAAAGATGGCAGAACTCTTATCACTTTAATGATGACTTTGGTTATCAGGAGCCACGTTTTCTTCACTCCGTGGCGGCCAAAAATGTCTGCAATTTAATCTTGTGCCTTGCAGTACTGATGAATTCCTGTTGTTGAATGAATGTCTCTTTTATTTTTTACCACATTTTTGGTCATTTTCTCATAGATTACATATTTTAGTATTTGGTTGCACATGGCCATTTATTTAGATTTTAGAGCTAGTTCAATTTAATGTTCTTTGGTCATGAGTTGCTTATTCATCCATGTTGCCATATCAAGCCAGGTCTCATGAAGTAATTTAATATTCTGCCATTTTAAAGGCCTTAGCGATGTGAAAGTGACTGACAGGATTAAAAATGTTTAGCCGAGAAGTATGTACAGGAGGAAATGTTACCATATTTCGTTATTTGTAAATATCACATTTCTGTCAAAAGATGTATGATGTATTTAAGCAGATGAATTTTGTTTAAGGCTTTTTTCAATTTCAATTAATAAAGTGATTAGATTTTTTAAAAGCTGCTTTGGCTTGATTTCGTTTGCACAAATGGTGACGTGACGACACTTTGATATTTCCCCCAAAACAGTTGTTAGCAAGTAGTTGAAACTGATAGCCGCATAATTTACTACAACAGACCTCAAGTGAGTAGCCCTCCATGTGTCTCGAGTCCATTAATGGTTTCAGTCTGTAGCATGAATCTTAAGAGGGGAGAAGCAAAGACAACGAAAGAATAAGGGTGAACAAACGAATCAAGGGGGACTATAATGGTGAAAGAGTAAACATTTCTTCTAAGACAGAAAGACACATAAAAGTGGCCTACAAAGACAGGATATAATCACTAATGGTGTGAAGTTTGCCACCCTGCCTCTAGGACAACAGGAAGCCCTGAGATGCACCAAAGCATAAGATCTCTTCCCTTCCTCTCCAAATGAAACTGGATACGCTTCATTCTTTAGGGTGAGGGAAACGCCTCATCCCACGTCCCCTTCTCCTGTTTTTTTTTTCTAGAGAGTTGGGGGATGCTTCTCTGTAAGGGCATTTGGAAGGTGATGGGGGTGGGTGGGTTACAGTATCTTTGAGAATAGATACTGCACTAATGATTTTGAGAAGGAAGGATCCAGAATTCTTGTATTCGGTATCTGGAATACCACGTTTCATCCGTGTCCAAACGATGGAGGATTATGATTACATGGCAGTGAGCCATAATGCTACAAACTGCCTCTGTAAAACATGTTTTTCATCTGTATTTTGAACAATAATGTTCATAAACAAAAATATTCATAAAGTAACTCTAGATCATGCAGTTGTTTTTCCAGTGTAATATGATTATTTGTGTGGGTACATGCACCCCAGTGTCTGATTGGGTGTGTTGGCACTCGATGCCTCTGGGGATGTGAAGTGTGTAAAATTCACAGCGTGTGCAGCCAAGAAACGTCCATCACTTGGATTGACAGTTGGGTTTATGGAATTTTTACACTGGAACAGTGTAAACTGTCACTCTGATTTGCTTCCAGCCCATTAACGCACACACACATATATGTTTGTAACATAACAGCAGTGGTTTTAGTGAGGTAAGATATGGAGCATTCTTAGGAAAAATTACCACATTATTTAACATTATATTTATATAATGTATAATTAGTCACATTATTTCATAAATTACATTTTTACAATAAAAAAGTGTTGTAGAAACAATTTTCACTTAGAAATAGCTAGTAAATAAAATAAAAAAATTATGCCGAAATAAGTTTTATTTATATAGTGCCTTTCAAATACCCAAGGACGCTTTACATAAGGTAAATAGAAAACATGAACACAGAAATATACAAGTGTACACAGATAGTATACAACATATGAACATCCAAACAAGGAGTTTCAATAATCCAGACGCGACGTAATAAACGCATGAACAACACGGCAAGAAATGGCAAGTAACACATTGAATTAAATGTAAAACTAGAAATGCAAAATCTGAAATAGCATTTTCTTGTAAAACATACTCCAATAATTTTTGTTTTATTTACAACTTAAAAAAATATATATTTTTACAGTGTACTTTTTTCCTGGCACACACCCCTGTTTTGCTGTGACATTTCCCTTTTTAAAAATCCTGGTGTGTGATCTTTGTGACTTCATTTGGGGAACGTACATTAAAAAATGACCACATGGTTCAAACAGAGGTACATTTCTCATAAAGTCTTTATCAATATTTCATAATGTGTACACACTGCCTTGTCAAGCTCAATAGTTCAGCCCTTTTCTGGGAAGAAATAGTGTTCTTAGCACGAGAATACTAACGGTAAATAATGTGTTTGACAATGATATTTGCTAGATAAGACTGTTTTTGCATTGATCTTAAATTCCTATAATATACAACCCCAAAACATTTAGAAGGGTTGATGTCAAACATATTTTGAGAGATGAATGTTATGGGTTATTAAAATTATAATGTGTGATTTCATACAAGGCACACCAAACTGAGTGATAGTATCATAATTTACTCAGATATCTATTAAAATTATCAATTTGAAACTTAAGAGTCATGAGGCTAAAATAATGCAGCACTTTAGGGTTGGGCTTAAAGCTAGTGATGATAAATATTGACACTTTAAAAGACTATAATCATAATTTAGGACCCAGAATAACGGTTTAAGAAAGTTGACATGAAATGAAAATTCATTTTTTAAATGCATGTTACGGAGCTTACTGAGAATGATTAATCCATGCATGGGTTTCATTTGAAAAAATTTTTGAGCTCAAATTCAAGTTGTTTCGCTTTTTAATAATCCATTTTACTTGAATGTACATCGCAATGCAGAAAACAAATTTGTTGCTGTTTTTCACGACTTTTAAAAAGTAATATTTGTTGACCACTAATCAAAATATTTGGGTGGTTATAACCTTTTATTGTGTGTCTACGGCTGGTTAGGGCAATGACACTTTGGCCCCAAAGTGAAAAACAAAATGATTTATTGAAAGTTCAACAGTAACAGTGAAGCCACAAATACCACCGTCTCCTGAGAATCACCCACGTATCAGTGCAAAAGTCAATCTAAGGGCAAATTCGGATGTATTTGCACAGGTTTTCTCTGAACAAAAGTGTGCAATTTGACACAAGCATGTCTGGATTTATATTATACAAGATGCTAAACCAAGCTCTGTTTACATAGCACACCAGTTAACAAAAGAGCCCACAGGTCCTCTGAATATGGCCACACCTTGACAATTTATGGTCACCCACAGCCAAGCCTATGGGTTAACAGCTACATCTGTGATGAGCATTTGAGTACATTTTTGTGGAAATCTGTTACCTATTGTGTTTCCCAGGTGCCTTCCACCTCCCGAAAGAAACATGTTTTCCCAGGTAACTGCACACCCTTTATAGGAACAGTCTTTCAGTCCCTTGAGATACAATTACCTGAATTTGTATCGATACTCAGGCCACAAACAAAGCTATAACCTATGTTTTTCAAGGTGTTAACATTGTTTACCTGTGTAAAGAGCTGTCTCAGCAGATCACCTTGATGGTTTAGGTATCTGATGTCTATTCTGTGCTCTCTCCTTGATAGAAATATGAAAAGGAAGTTGACGGTGGGGCTGCCCAGGGAAACATTCCTTCTTGATACATAATATTTCCCCAAGTTCAGTTCAGTTTCCCACAGTACAGATCAGTGAGTATTTGTGCCAGAACTATTGCTACACTTTCTCCTGCTCTTTTTCTCTCTCTGTATCAGGTCTGTTATCTGCACCCTTAAAGGGCTCATAAGTTTATCATTTTATTTTGTCCCCTGAGGTCCAATTATAGTGTTGGTCATCCTCTGTGACCCTTCACGTTTTCTGTTTTGCGTACAGTATAATACAACAACTCAGTGCTGCTCTCTGTAGGTCAGGTGGAGTATTGCTCCATAGTAATATTAGTGCGCATGCGCCAAACACGTACTAACGATAAATCGTTCATGATTGGAATCACTTAGTCTGAGTTTTTCCCGAAAGCAACACGCAGATGAGCTATACACAAAATAAGCTCTCTTTACACAAGTTGTGTAGAGTCTCATATCTAAAACGCTCGAACGCGCGACTGTGGGAGAGACATTTTACAATTCGCGCCAGGTTTTACAATTAACGTTAGCTTTTTTTTTTTCTTTTTTTTTTGCCTTTTATATACAAGCTTTTATTTCATTTTAAAATCTATAATGTCTCGTGACAGTTTCACAATTCACTATAAAATGTACCACACAAACTGTCATTTGTAAGTCACTTTGGATCAAACATCTGCTGAATGAATGCACATGAAATGATCACAGCAGAGGCCTTGTTAAAGGGGTCATATGATGCGATTTCAAGTTTTCGTTTCTCTTTGGAGTGTTACAAGCTGATTGTGCATAGATAAGATCCCTGAAGTTGCAAAGACTAAAGTCTCAAAACCAAAGAGATATTCTTTATCAAAGTTAAGACTCTGCCACGCCCCCCTAAAACGGCTCGTTCTAACACGCCGCCACATACCTTCCTCACTATGTGGAAATATTTGCATAATGCCACCCAAATGTGCACGCAAAGAAAGAAGGCGTGGTTTCAGTAACTACAGTTAATGTTGATGCAGCCATGTCAGGGAGACGCTGTGTGTTTCCCTTTCGGGCTCTGTCTTTACATTTATTTTGAAAGCTGACGCTCGCGATTATGGTAAGCGGCGTTACATTTCTGACGCCTGCTTGTGGTGTTCGGCCAATCACAATGCACTGGGTCAGCTGGCCAATCAGAGCAGACTGCGCTTGTCGGAAGGAGGGACTTTGTAGAAAACGAAGCGTTTGAGAGAGGCGGGGCATAGAGGACCTACAATAATGTACAGTATTTGAAAAATAATGTGTTTTTTGAACATTAAAGCATGTCAACATATTCTGTTACACCAAATACACAAAATAATGATCTTTAAAAAAGCATCATATGACCCCTTTAAAATAACCATAAGCTATTTCCTAATGCAGCTTCTAGCACTATGTTTGGTACACTTTCACGCAATTTGCTTTAATTATTAGTTTTTCTGGTGTTAGGAACATTATTATGTAACCTTCTGGATCAGGTTTCTGAACCCCAAATAGGTATTGCATGTAATTGTGCATGAATATACTCATCTGTCTGACTTCCAGAGATACGAGCCGTTTTTGCAGATTAGCTGAATGTATGGTCTTTATGAACTAGGGAGGAGCTCTAAAAGTTACACGATGCTTTCATAGTACAACTCTTTTACTCAAACAGACCAAGAAAATGTTCCTCGTTATATGATCCTTTTAAAATGCTCATATGCAACACAGACATATACATCCTTCTAATGCAAGCTAAACTTAATGAAAATGTGAGCTCATAGGTGATCTGCACCCTTCCCCCCTGAATAAACACACGCCAGCCCTCCTCCATTTTTTGCGAGGCCTCATCTGGTAATGTTTAGGGTTTCGGAGGTGCTGTATCCCAGGCACAGAAATGGGATCATCCCGTTGGGGATCGGCTATAGCGGAGGCCCCCACAGCAACACTTTGTGCCTAACAACCAGCACACACATTATTCATGTGAATTCTATGCATTATGTTTGAACACTAATAGGATGCAATGCATTGGTGTGATACGTTTTACACAACTTTTGACTACACAAAGTCAAAAAGTCTAAGTCTAAGGTAACAATGATGCATGGAAACTCTTTGATCTGAGGGTGAAACTTTGAAAAACCACTTAATCTCAAAGCAGAAAACGCAACCTTGTTTTATAAAGATCCCTAAGGCATTTGTATGGCTCATGTAGCACCACATGAACATTATTTATAAGTGTTCCCTTACTTTCCAAGAACCTCATTCCATCCGTCTCGCTTTTGTATCTCATCTCATCTCTCTCTCATTCTCTTTCTCATCACTTTATCCACCCATTGCTGTTTTTCCAACACCGTGTTTCACTCCCAGACCCCTCCGTTTCAACACACACACACACACACACACACACACACACAAAACGCACTTCTTTTCCTCCTGCTTTAATATCAGACACTTAAAATAAACAGTTTTTCTGTACAGCACAGTAAGGTCCTCTCTCCCACCACACGGATATACAGCAGAGCTGCAGTCTAGGAATTTCAATCCGTTATGTAGAATTAACACTAGAATGATCACAATGTTAAGTAGTTCCAGACAGTTTTTCATGCATCCATACATGACGACATCAGCCAAACTGGATCAATCCCATAATAACACTGAGATCCTCAAAGTAATTGCTTTAGAGAAAGACATTGCATTTAAGCATTGGTTCTCAAATTCTTCCTCCTTTGATCAAATCAGAATCTTCAACCACATACAGTCAGAATATAGTCACAAACATAATAATTATATAAGCAAAAAAATATACATCATATTTTGATTAATATAAATATTACTGTTCTTTTTTGTGTGTGTACCATGACATGTTGGGAGACAAAAAGCTTATTTTTACTTTGTACGGTCACAGATTTTTTATTTAATTGTAAATAATTTAATTTAATTATATATATTTAATATGACACAATTTAATTGTATATTTTTGTACATACATATTATTTTTCCTAAGGGGAAGTGTTAATACATTTTGTTATATAGCACTTTTTATATACTACTTATTTTGTTTTAAATGTTTTTTATTATTATTATTTTATATATAACTTTGTTCAGATACCATCCTTAAATTGGTCTGATTTTAAAATTACAAAAGCGGGGAAAGAGAATTTATGACATATTGCATTTTATATCTTATTTGTTTACTGTCATATGCTGTAACTGATATTTATTATTTTAAAATTAGTTTTTTTTTTAAATAAAGTGAACATTAAAACAAGGATTTCCATGTTTTTTTTTTAATCAATCTGTTATCTAAGACTTGCTGCAAAGGTGTTGTGCTGCCATCTAGTGTTCATAAATGGAATATTCACTATAAGAAAACATTTCCTATTAGATTTGAAAAAACACAAGTTACCACAAACTGTTTTATGACACATTTTATTTAAAAAACAAGACAAAAGCAAAGTCATAATTCTTCTATATCCACAAAACCATCTGGACCAAATTTCCCTCCCCTCTCACAGAAAATGAAAAAATATAAAAGTGTAAGAAAAGGAACATGAGTACAGTGACACTGTTGCTGTATTTATTCTGTGTATGTAAATGACACGCCCCTGAGTGCTAATCAAACAACATAGTTACCCATTATTTTCAGGTTTTGAAATCCATTATTGTGGCTAAAAGGGAGCCAAATATCCAAGACCAGGTAGATGAGAAGGTGACAACACAGATTCAGACAGGGGTACAAATTCTAATACATTAGACAAAAACACAATACAATGACCTCCCTCTTGTGATTCATAGTGTGCCTATATACCGTACAACTGTACACAGTTGTTGCAGACACATGCAAGAAGAATGAAGAAACATTTGATACTTTTCTAATATCAGTCAACAACTGCATATAAATAAGCATCCCAGAATGTAAAATACTCAAAGGGTTTCTATTACATTATGGCAGGTGTGTTCACTAGCATAAAATGAGACAAAAACAACTAAATGTGTAAAAAGTGTCTAACGAAAGCTAAGGATTGACAGAACACGTAATAATGGCCAACTAAACGAACAATGCCTTAATTACTTATAAATGCAATAACAATGCAAGAACACCAAAGGTGGCATCCAAAATTCGTCTTGATTTGTTGATAGAATTTAACAGCATAATCTAAAGGTTAGGTTACAGGTACTGAACAGATAAACAGACCGTTCTCAATCAGCTCAGGGCACAACACAACATTGCAGAACGTGACCAGAATCCTTTAAAAAAAAAAAAGCGTATGAAGGCAGGGATGAGTTAGCGAAGAAACAGACAGAGGATAGTGAACGTGGGACATGGCTAGAAAAACATTTTCTATTGTAGTTCCACCCAACTCCTTCAAACACAGCAGCCCTGACCGATTATCTATTTGATCCAGATGGTTTTTCTGCTTCCCTTTGAGGTGACAGCAAAAGGAAACAGATGAAATACATGTCATACATACAAAATTAAGATAAAAATAAAGAGCATGAAAATAAAGGTCTAGTCATTCCGACAGCCACCGGTCTGTTCCTGATACACCTCGATCACATCCTCATCTTCCATTCCCAGCTGAAACAGAGATAAAAGAGAGAGATACTGTGAGCAGGAGCGGGTTGGAGTCAATTCTTTATGCTCTTGCACAGCTAAATGTAGCTTAAAATTGTCGCTTAAAGCAGCTAATTCACCCAAAAATTTTAATTTGATGTGAATCAAAATGGATGTGAAAGATGTGAATTATATATTCATCTGAATAGATTTGGAGAAATTTAGCATTACATCACTTGCTCACTAATGCAGTGAATGGGTGCCGTCAGAATAGGAGTTCAAATAGCTGATAAAAACGTCATGCAGCTTTTTGGGACTTAATATGTTCATTGGTGGACTCGAGCTGTAGGAATTATTGTGATGTTTTTATCAGCTGTTTGGACTTTCATTCTGATGGTACCCATTCACTGCAGAAGATCCTTTAGTGAGCAAGTGATCCTAATCTGTTCAAATGAAGAAACAAACTCATCTACATCTAGGATGGCCTGGAAGTGAGTACATTTTAAGCACATTTTCATTTTTGGGTGAACTATTTCTTTAACAATTTGAAAAAAAAAAAAAAAAAAATTGATTAAAATAGTAGTTTGTGTTTAGCTGCCTCTGATTGCTTACTAATTGTTTAAGAACACTTGTTTGAAAAATTTATGTGTATCCTGAAGAAGGATTTGAAGCTGAAACGCGTAGATCTACCCTTTTAATTATTTTAATGATTTAGCCCAGTTAATTAAAGGCTTTTTATTGTTACTACAAGTGCCTTGGAGTAATTAATCTTTTCAGTTTGATATTTACCTTTAAAAATCCAAAGAGCACCGTTGATTATGTGAGAAAACCAGTGCAGCATTCTTGGCTCCTGTTGTTTTGTCAAGTAGTTTGTGTTTGTTTTCATTCAGATACAGAACAGAAATTAGCTACTTTTACATGGAGTATAAAAATCAGTTAATAATACTTTTTTGACTTTGACACACTTTTAGGATTATTTGATAAAAAGTTCAAAAGAACAACATTTGTCTGAAACAGACATTTTTTATCAATTTTGTAATAAATATAATAATAAATTAGTATTTTAGCACCCAGATTGTACATGTGATAGTGTTTATCGTGTACGTGTCCATACAAATATCATTATAGTTAGTAGTATTATATAATAAGAGCTACATAGGCCCAACAACATACCAAGTTTATTTTCAAATAAACCCTTTTCATATCACAGTTTTGTACATGGTGGATGGTGCATGTCACACACCTGTCCATGTTGGCATCTGCATAATTTGGCTAGCTTCTATCTATGATTTAAGCCAAAATACCACAGAGTTTGATTGGATGCATGGCTTTGACATCAAAAACAAAAGGGAATTTTTGTTCTCTTGTTGCAGTTTTACTCATGGAAGTGTGTACTGTACCTCTTTGGGGGTCTGGTTGTCTGCAATTCTCTGTCCCTCAAAAAGAAACCTTAGAGAGTTCATGGGTACACCCTGCATAAAATACAAAAACAAACAATGTCAAAAGACCGAAAACACCTCTGAGAGGCTGAACAAAATCAATAACCAGTTTATAATATTTAAATTTATGTCAGCAAAAATAACCATTTAGCTGCAGCATATTTTCATGTCTACTGCAGTGCTCAGAATTCCGACAGTACATTTTTACATTTCAAAATTTCATACTTTTCCAAAATCATATTTTCAGACTTCGTAGATTTTTTTAGACTATATTGAACATCTGATAAATGGTTTTAATTCCAACTGTTAATACGCATGTTTCATTCTAGCTATGTATGCTATTCTGTTGCCAAATAATTGCTGCAATATTGTAGCTAGGTACTGTAGATCATGCAAATCAACTAACTCCAAAACCATACAAGTTAAATATGCAGATTTTTATTAAAACTGCAATGCTAAAATGCAAGATTATATTTTATATGCTTTTACACTTTCACTGACAGCATACGGTTTTAAATTTTAAATTCAAATTATGTTACAAAATAATATTGTCATGGATTACATTCATTCAGAAAATTGTATTTTCAAAATAGCAGCATGACATGCTATTCAGTATAATAATGTTGGCTATACTATAAATTTGAGAAAAACATACATTAACATCATTATCACTCTTTTCAAGTCCTCACCCATAAAGTATTCATCCATATTGCATTATATTACTCCATATTCAGTATATAGTAGTCTCTCACATGCACTGATATTCTCAAATTTATAACGTGCACTTACACAATGCTGCACACCAAACAAAAAAGTACAATCTGATTTAAATCTGAGCAAATATGTGCTAGTGATGACTCACCTGTCTCTGACTGTAGGACTCCTTCAGCTTCTTTAAATGTGTCGTCATCTTCACTTTGAAGTGAATTTCACTGTTGTCCTGCAAAAGGGAATTAAATCACACATTTTGCCAGAATGACCATATTGTGATCCGATAACCTGAATTTCAATGGTGAACTAGAAAACACCTCTAATTACCTGACCGATCACTTTCAGTTTAATATATTCTCCATCTTTCTTCTCACCTCCATCACTTGAGGGCTTGGTCTCCTAGTAAAACAAAACGAGAGCCATTAGATTCTGTATGACATGTTGTTTTGTTTCCTATGCATGCAAGGTAATGACTGTAATACTTACAGTGGGGAAAATATTTATTTGATCCCCTGCTGATTTTGTAAGTTTGCCCACTTGCAAAGAAATGAAGGGTCTGTAATTTTTATGGTAGGTTTATTTTAACGGATAGAGACAGAATACAACCAAAAAATCCAGAAAAAACTCATTATATAAAGGTTAGAAATTGATTTGCATTTCAGTGAGTGATATAAGTATTTGATCCCCTACCAACCAGCAAGAATTCTGGCTGCCACAGATTGGTTATGTGCCCATGTGGAACACAGATTAGTCCTGTCACTTTAAGAAGTTACTCCTAATGTCAGCTCGTTAGGTGTATAAGACACCTGTCCACACAATCTGTATCTTCCATTCCAACCTCTCCCACCACCATGGGCAAGACCAAAGAGCTGTCAAAGGATGACAGAGACAAGATTGTAGATCTGCACAAGGCTTGAATGGGTTGCAAGACCATCAGCAAGAAGCTTGGCGAGAAGGAGACAACTGTTGGTGCGATTATTCGGAAATGGAAGAAATACAAAACAACCATCAATCGGCCTCGGTCTGGAGCTACGTGCAAGATCTTGCCTCATGGGGTAAAGATGATCATGAGAAAGGTGAGGGATCAGCCCAGAACTACACGGGAGGAGCTTGTTAATGATCTTAAGGCAGTTATGACCACAGTCACCAAGCAAACCATTGGTAACACACTACGCCGCAATGGACTGAAATCCTGCAGCACCCGCAAGGTCCCCCTGCTCAAGAGGGCACATGTACTGGCCCGTTTAAAGTTTGCCAAAGAGCATCTAAATGATTCAGAGAAGGCTTGGGAGAAAGTGCTGTGGTCAGATGAGACCAAAATTGAGCTCTTTGGCATTAACTCCACTCGCCGTGTTTGGAGGGAGAGAAATGCTGACTATGACCCCAAGAACACCATCCCTACAGTCAAGCACGGAGGTGGAAACCTTATGCTTTGGGGCTGTTTTTCTGCTAAGGGTACAGGACAACTTCACCGCATTGAGGGGAAAATGGACGGGGCAATGTACTGTAAAATCTTGGACGAGAGCCTCCTTCCCTCAGCCAGAACACTGAAGATGGGTCATGGATGGGTGTTCCAGCATGACAATGACCCGAAACATACCGCCAAGGCAACAAAGGAGTGGCTCAAGAAGACGCACATTAAGGTCATGGAGTGGCCTAGCCAGTCTCCAGACCTCAATCCTATAGAAAATCTGTGGAGGGAGCTGAAACTTCGAGTTGCACAACGACAGCCAAGAAACCTTAAGGATTATGAATAAGGAGAGAATCCGTAAAGAGGAGTGTATCAAAATCTCTCCTGAGATGTGTGCAAACCTCACCAGGTACTGGTCACCACCAACTACAAAAAACGTCTTCCCTCTGTGCTTGCCAACAAGGGTTTCTGCACCAAGTACTGAGTCATGTTTTGCTTGGGGATCAAATACTTATTTCACTCACTGAAATACGAATCAAATTCTAACCTTTATATAATGTTTTTTTTCTGGATTTTTTGGTTGGTATTCTGTCTCTATACACTAAAATAAACCTACCATAAAAATGACAGACCCTTCATTTCTTTGTAAGTGGGCAAACTTACAAAATCAGCAGGGGATCAAATAAATATTTTCCCCACTGTATTCTGGGAGTGGATTCAGTAAAACATTTCTTGGATATATTACATTATAAAATAGACCTGATTTTAATTTGTTCCACCTGATGCAGTTTGTTTGCTCAGTATTTTACTGACATCTTCAGTCTATAGTGGAAGAAACTGTAATGAGCTGTGTTTGGGTTCTTTGACTGTAAACATACAACCAGCCCTACTAAGGTAAAGAATCATGATAATGCGACCACAAGACCAAACATAGACCAACATTACCAAATGTAACAACTTTACCTAGTTAAATTATCTAAAATGAATGCAGAAATAGTGACTCAAATGTGCAGCATGGTCCATCAGCTCAAGCCAATATGAACTTTGCTTTCAGCGCCCAGAGCTGCCAACTAGCACCTAGGCTAAGTGAAAGATTTGAAAAAGAAATTCGCATATTTTTCCAAGTTTATTTGAAATTATTTATTTCAAATTTCCTGAACCAACTACAATATACGGTTTAAAACACTGCAGCATGACTTTCCCATCCACACAGTCAGTTAGCCATGAAAACACAGACAGGCTAAAAAAAGATGGGCCCTCTTATTTTCATTTTCTACAAGTCCGTCTTTCTCCTTTCCTCTCACAAACAAGTTCGATTCTATACAACAGGTTTAAACTCACCGTGTCTGACATGATATTCCGTAATGTACAGCCCTTCTTCAGATCACGAACGCTTGA
The DNA here is from genome assembly GCF_001515605.1 of Sinocyclocheilus anshuiensis. NCBI lineage: Eukaryota > Metazoa > Chordata > Actinopteri > Cypriniformes > Cyprinidae > Sinocyclocheilus > Sinocyclocheilus anshuiensis. The sequence continues at coordinate 584,809 of NW_015557102.1, read as the reverse complement.
TTTAAATAATGAACTGTAATGTGCAGTAAGTAATGTGAGGTTTTGCTACCAGCAGACTCACAACACAGCGCCGTTGGCGTCATTGGAAAAGGGGCGGGACTTCCTATGACGCTAGTCGTTGACCCAACGGTGTTGTTTTTCTCACCACGTTCTTTCTGATTGGTTCCATTCGCCTTCGATGAGGATATTGTTGGATACTTCGGTAAAACGTGGGGAGGCATGTACTGTGCCAAAATCCAAGAGATGTTATCTCTGATTCACTAAGGATTAAAATAGTACCCAAACAGTGTTTGAAAACAACCATTTTTAAGTTGGACTGTGGATATTCAACTTTAAACCAAAATAATTAATATACATTATAAACACGCAGAGCGGGAAAGCTGAACATTAACAGTTAGGAGTTGGTTATTTAAGTGAAAAGTCTGTACATGCGGTCTTGTAAATTACAACGAAAACAATTTGAGATTCCTCTAGTTCAGACGATATTGCACATGCGCACATTTCTTTGGTAGTACTGCGCATGCGCAGACTGTCCCCATGTGCACCTCGTGGAAAGCGACTCATTGTAGCGGAAGGCTTTCAATGTGGGGAGCGCGGCAGTGAACTTTATTTAGAGCAAGAAAAATAATCAAAATGTTAGTGTTATTTGAAACTGCCGCTGGCTATGCCATTTTCAAGGTAAGCATATTTGTTATGTCGTTAAGAGTGATATGTTTTGCAGAAGTATTCATAGATTTTGGGATTACTATTAGCTAGCCAGCATAGTTAGCAGTGCTATCAGACCAATAATTTTCAGAAAGTCGCGACTCGCGAGTTAAACTTTTTAAGTATTTTCGTGTATATACGTGCTGAGTGTTTTTGTAACTATGTACTTAACGAAATTTTGAAGTGAGGTCAGTGAGTTTTGGGCCAGCGTGTGTCGTGTGGCCTGCGCCGCAGCACAGCCACGTTGTGTCTTTGGGGCTGCTTATGAGAGCTCTTCACTGTCTGATCTTCGTGTTAGGACGAGTTTTAAATTCATCAGTCATGGACAATGTCATTTAGTTCTTGCACAAAATTTTATAGAGCCGAGAAATGCTGTTTTACATAAGTACGCAGCTATTAAAGAAGTTCTTTACATGTGATTACCGGTGCAAGGGTCCACATGGTCGTTCATGTCGAGCACTCTATGGTTTGAGTTTAGGCATCTCAAAAATGACAGATAGATGGATTGTGTCAGTACATTTTAATCATCAGCTTTTTGTTTTGTGCAGGTCTTGGATGAACAGAAACTCCAGCAGGTGGACAGCCTGTGGAAGGAGTTTGAAACGCCAGAAAAAGCCAACAAAGTGTGAGTTGTACTTTTGTGAATGTAATTTTCGTGCTGTTTCGTCTAAGTAATGTCCATGATAATAAACCATTTTGTTTATGGTAGAAATACACATCTTCACCTTTCATGGGAAACTTGGAAATATCAGAGAACCTTAAAATGCTCTTTTACATGAACAGAAAGGTGATTAAAGGGGTCATATGATGCTTTTTTAAAGATCATTATTTTGTGTATTTGGTGTAACAGAATATTTGGATATATCACATATTATCTCTCTCTCTCTCTCTCTCTCTCTCTCTCTCTCTCTCTCTCTCTCTCTCTCTCAGTCGTCCATAAAATGCATTTGCTGTTCTGTTGTAAGTGATCTTAAAGATTCCTAAATGCATCTACTTCCGGAAGGCCAAATAAAGTGCTTTTGCTTTCGCCTAGAAACACACAGCGTCTCCCTGACATGGCTGCTTCAACACTAACTGCGGTTACTGAAACCACGCCGCCTTTCTTTGCGTGCTCATTTGGGCAGCATTATTCAAATATTTCCACATAGTGAGGTAGATATGTGGGGGCGTGTTAGAACGAGCCGTTTTAGGGGGGAGTGGCAGAGTCTTAACTTTGATAAAGAATATCTCTTTGGTTTTGAGACTTTAGTCTTTGCAACTTTAGGGATCTTATCTATGCACAATCAGCTTGTAACACTCCAAAGAGAAAGGAAAACTTGAAATCGCATCATATGACCCCTTTAAGTCAATTTCTGTAGTGGTTTTTTTTTTTTTTTTTTAATTAAGATATTTTCTTGGACACACATGCTATTTTAAATGTTTTTGAAATCTTTACTTGGTAGTCAAAAACAACTGGGAATCTCACCGCATTTACCTGGTTGAAATATGTGGGAAAACTAAACATTTTTTTAAATCTTGGTAATCTGCCACTGTGTCATAATCTCTGAATATTTCATTTCTTTTTATTCTCATTTGTGCATTATCTGTAACACCCCATGTATGTTTTTTCAGTGTAAAACTGAAGCACTTTGAGAAGTTTCAGGATACAACGGAAGCTCTTGCAGGTAACTATGCTGAACTGAAACATCAGCACCTTTAGTGCTTTGTTTATGGATGCAAAGCCATTTGACTGTCCTTCAGCTGTGTGTCTATGATGTATCTGTATATCTGACTCATGCATGAGGTCACTAAACAGTAATTCGTCACTACCACTGAGACCACAGATTTCACTTAATTTGTGTTTTTCTAAATATAAGATTAAAATGTAAGACAACATTAATATTAAAAAGCACACACATTCAAAATTATTTTCTTTTGCCTGTCGATGTCAGCGGCCACAGCGATGGTGGAGGGGAAATTGGGAAAAAGTCTGAAAAAAGTTCTCAAGAAAGTTGTGGCCAAAGAGGCTCATGAACAGCTGGCCATTACTGATGCAAAACTAGGAGGAGTCATTAAGGTAAATGGTGGGTTTTCTAAATGTTGGGGAAAATATAAGTACAGACCAGTGCAGGTTGCTATATTCATTCCATATGAAATCCTGTTAAAAGATATTTGCTCTATGAAACACTACAAGCTGTGATGATGATGACCTTTGCGTCATGTTGCTGAACATTCATGAGGCTTTTTTGTCACTACCTCATCTGAGCTTGTGATTACTCCTGGAAGTATTGTTTGGTTGTGGTAGAGTTATGGTTAAACATCAGGGCTGGTAATGCAAAGCTTGTGTGACTATCACTGTAGTTCTCTGCTGTTTGTTCACTGGAAGTCCCTTTAGCTGAAACTCTTTTTTCGCCCCCTGCAGGAGAAGCTGAACCTGAGCTGTGTGCACAGCCCTGCTGTGGCTGAGCTCATGAGAGGCATCAGAAACCAGATGGAGGGGCTTATCACAGGTCTTCCTGCCAGAGAGATCAGTGCCATGTCTCTCGGTTTGGCCCACAGGTTAGTTTACAGTTAAAAATTAACAAAAATTTTTTTTTTTTTGCTCGCGTCAATGATTAGTTCTTGCTGACCGATTTCTTTGAGGATACTAATCAGCATTCGTCACTACCACTGAGACTCTGAGCAGATATTCACATTACTCTCGACACATGGTTTTACACATCAATTGACTGGTTTTCTTTTCATATTTCCTCTCAGTCTTTCACGGTACAAGCTAAAGTTCAGCCCAGACAAGGTGGACACCATGATCGTTCAAGCCATTTGTAAGAATATGTTTATTTATTTGTACATACTTAAGCCCATATGTAGACAGGAAGTGACTTAAACAGCTGTTCACTCTCTCACTCTTCCGCCCACCTGCAGGTCTGCTGGATGATCTGGATAAGGAGCTCAATAACTACATCATGCGCTGCAGGGAATGGTACGGCTGGCACTTCCCAGAGCTTGGCAAGATCATCACAGATAACCTGGCATACTGCAAGAGTGTCCGCAAGATTGGTTAGTACACGCTTGGAAGCATTTTATGAGGATGTCTAGATCAGATCTTTTTAATGCTTTTCTATTTTGTTGGAAAGAAAAACTTAAATTTTCCTCACAAACAGCAAGGTCTAAAAGTCTCAGATTAAATGGAAAACAAACCTAGAAATATGTTAGATCAACCAAAAATCAAAGTTTACTCACCCTCAGATCATCCAAGGTGGAGATGAGTTTGTTTCTTCATTAAAACAGATTTGGGGAAATTTAGCATTACATCACTTGCTCAGCAATGAATCCTCTGCAGTGAATGGGTGCCGTCAGAATGAGAGTCCTAACATCTGATAAAAACATCACAATAAGCCACATGACTCCAGTCTATAAGTCTTGTGACGACAAGGATTTTTTTTTTTTTTTTTACTTCGGAGCATTGCTTCCAGCTAAATTACTGGGTAAATTGACCTGAGTAAGTTTTCAGCAAATATTTATTTTTGGCTGAACCAAAATAATAAGAAATTACATTGTAGGGTTTGTTGTTAATACTTTTAATTGTGGTTGGAATATTTGAATAGTATTCAAATAATATAAATATTTAAACTGAAGATTTCAAATAATATGTTGAACTGTATTTTTCTTGTTTCAAATGTCTAGGTGATCGCACAAATGTGGCATCAATGGATTTGTCTGAGATTCTACCAGAAGAGATTGAGGCAGAGGTTAAACTAGCTGCAGAAATCTCCATGGGAACAGAGGTGTCCGAGGAGGACATTGCCAACATCATGCACCTGTGTGACCAGGTGTGTTGAATGTAAAAATTAAGTTTAGTTTATATATTTCAGCTTTTGGTTTACATGATCAGTTCCATTGTTAATTGGAAAGCAGTTCATATCATTTAAGGAAACGTATCACCTGTAGTGTATTTATGTATTTTTTTTTTCCCTTCATGTCTAGGTGATTGAAATATCAGAGTATCGCACACAGCTGTATGATTATCTAAAGAATCGTATGATGGCGATTGCACCCAACCTGACAGTCATGGTGGGAGAATTAGTGGGAGCCCGTCTCATTTCACATGCAGGTGAGAAAGAAACAAAGAACAGAATTGCGATTGGAAATGTTAATTTACTTGATTAAACCTCTACCATTGTCTAATATTTCTTTGTTTTTAGTTTTTTTTTTTTTTTAAAACTTGTCTTGTGTTTGTCTCATCAGGATCTCTGCTGAACTTGGCCAAGCATCCACCCTTCACCGTTCAGATTCTCGGGGCAGAGAAAGCTCTGTTCCGCGCTCTGAAAACCCGTCGGGATACACCCAAATACGGTCTCATCTATCACGCCTCTCTGGTGGGGCAAACCACAGCCAAGAATAAGGGTAAAATCTCCAGAATGCTGGCTGCTAAAACGGCCCTTGCCATCCGTTACGATGCCCTGGGAGAAGATACCAATGCGGAGATGGGAGTGGAAAACCGAGCCAAGCTGGAAGCACGATTACGCTACCTGGAGGAGAAAGGGGTTAGTTGATATAGTATACAATTTCTTTTTTGATCGTGTCGCAAGCAGTGATGAAGATGGCTTCATGTCACAGTCCTGAAAATACAGTGTGGGTCATTAAGTCACTATCTCTTCTGAGCTTGTTTTGTTATTTCTTTTTTTTTAGTTTTTTTTTTTTTTTTAAACTTGTCTTGTGTTTGTCTCATCAGGATCTCTGCTGAACTTGGCCAAGCACCCTGCGTCCACCGTTCAGATTCTCGGGGCAGAGAAAGCTCTGTTCCGCGCTCTGAAAACCCGTCGGGATACACCCAAATACGGTCTCATCTATCACGCCTCTCTGGTGGGGCAAACCACAGCCAAGAATAAGGGTAAAATCTCCAGAATGCTGGCTGCTAAAACGGCCCTTGCCATCCGTTACGATGCCCTGGGAGAAGATACCAATGCGGAGATGGGAGTGGAAAACCGAGCCAAGCTGGAAGCACGATTACGCTACCTGGAGGAGAAAGGGGTTAGTTGATATAGTATACAATTTCTTTTTTGATCGTGTCGCAAGCAGTGATGAAGATGGCTTCATGTCACAGTCCTGAAAATACAGTGTGGGTCATTAAGTCACTATCTCTTCTGAGCTTGTTTTGTTTGCTCTTTATATGCAGTTGTTGTATACAGCACTTCTTTCATAGGAAAGCATACTAAAGCAAAGCAACACTGTGAGTGTCTGTGTTTGCAGTCAGAATGATAAAGTCTTGATAAATAGTTTTGTATCTATTTTCTGTCTTAGATCAGACGTATTAGTGGTTCAGGCAAAGCTCTGGCAAGGGCTGATAAATATCAACACAAGAGGTGAGTGTTTCTTCCACATTGTTTAGATCCTACTTCACAACAACACTTTTGACACTACCATTCACATGTTTTTGGGACAGTAAGATATATATATAATTTTCATTTTTTTATATATATATTTTTATGAAAGAAATTAACTTTTACTCAGCAAGGATGCATTACATTCCCCAAAAGTCACCCTTAAAAGATTTTATTTCTTCTGTTCTTTTGAACTTTATATTCATAAAAAAATCCTGAAACAACAGTTAAAAACAATTGTTTTAAATTGTAGTAATATTTTAGAATGTTGCTGTTCTTACAGTATTTTGTATAAATGTAGATCGTTTTTTTTTTAAAACACAATTAAAATGTTTCATAAAGCATACAAACATGCCAAGGATTTATATAAGCTTATCACAAATAAAATAAGTAATTTTACTAAAAAATTAAGTAACTTCAAATTCCAGTCACACATCAAAGTGTCATCCAAATGTGAATAAATTTGTTTTTTTTTTACAGAAGTACTTGTTTTATGTTTTTAATTAACGTATTAAAGATTATTTTTTATAAATGTTGCTATTTATTGACACTTTGCCTGTAAGATCTGGAACTGATACAGGAAAACTTTCAGTTTTTTTAATTATTTTATTTCAGTAACATCACTAGCCAAACGTGAATTGTCAGCCTTAGATTTACATCTCATCTTTTACTTCCTGTCAGTGATGTAAAGGTATACGACCCATCTGGTGACTCCACACTCCCCACAGTCTCAAAGAAGAGGAAGATCGAAGAGTTAGCGGAGGGTGAGGAGGAAGAGAAGCCGGTGGAGGCTAAAGCTAAGAAAGTAAAGAGGGAAGCCCCCACAGAAGGTAACCATCAATGCAGCATAACACTGACCTAAATGGTGATGCAGCCACATGTTAAATGCAGATGAACATTAAATAAGTATTCATTACAGGAGAAGCAGAAACAGAGCCACCAAAGAAGAAGAAGAAAAAGGAGAAGAAGAAAGCAGAGGAGGAATCCAAGCCAGAAGAGGAGGAGACGGCTGTCAGCCCAGCAGAGGAGGTGAGGGGGTGGAAAGATAAATTCATCTCTGGTTGATGGTCATTAATATGCTGTGGAATCATTCTTTAAGTTCAGCTTATCTAGGGACCAGATTTTACATTGAAGCACTTACATGATGTGTGATAAGTACATCTTGAAGTTTCTACATGTTACTATTTATGCTTTATAGACGACGAAAAAGAAGGAAAAGAAACGAGCGGCTGAGGCGGAGCCGAAGGAAGAGGAGGAAGAAGCGGCAGTCAGTCCAGCAGAAGAGGTGAGGACCATGATGCCAAACGCGATCATATCTTATGTTATAAAACCTAAAACACATTTTTTCCTTTTACAGACAACAGAAAAGAAGAAGAAAAAAAAGAAAAAGGTTAAAGAGGACGACTAGATGAATTGGACTCTTTTCCATGAACTTTGCTGTATATAAAATGACATTTTTATAGTTCTTGGACATCATATGATGGTCACATCCCCTTTTTGTGTCTCCGGCCCAGCTCACAATGAACAGTTCAAGTGGACTGTTGTTATTCCTTTAAAAAAAATTATTTTAATTATAGGACATTTTCTCTCCATACTGCTTGATTGCACGAGAAAAGTCCACAAGATTTATATAATTTGATGCTCCTCCTGTGTGTTGAGTTGTACTGGATCATACAGTTCAGTTAGTCTTCTATAAGTGAATGTTTTTAGTTTAAAGTGAGGATGGGATCACATTATAAAAGAAATATCTGAGGAGTATGTTTTGTGATGTAAAACTGGGTCATTTGTGTCTCAGGATTATTAAATACTGTGTTTCTAGTATGTTGGCTCATTGACTTGCTTGTTTTGTGTTCTTACATGGTTAATTCATTATACAAAGTGTAACATTGATTTGTAGTTTAGTAAGATATTGGTCATTGAACTTCAGTCACGGTGCTGCTTGCCCAAATCTGCAGCACTTAAGATTTTTTAATTAAAAGCTTTTAGATTCAAATCCAAAGCACTTTGTTGCAGATGATCTCTATCCCTAAGAGGAAATAAGATGCTGCTTACAAATGTAGCGCAGATGAAACTCTGGATCGTGAGGACATTTAGCCAAATCTTTGGATGGAGTACTTTCTTTGTGTGTGTGTGTGTGTTTTACATTCCTCTCTGGTTCCTCCTCTATCCTTGTTCCAGTAAGATCAGGCCAAGTCAAGAAACTTGGCCAAAATACAGCATAAATTTAGCCAGCCATCAGCATGTACTAGGTCTAATGAGCAGGAGATAGAGCAGCTATTTTGATTATCTCTCTAACATGAGAGGAAGTGACAGAATCTAGATTTCACCGGGCCTCTGAGCCAAGATACAGTAAATCACAGTTCTTAAGGAGAAAGCAGCTCGTTTTTAATATTTGTAGGCAAGAAGGCATAGAACTTGATTATCAGTTTGCACTCGAGCATGAAATGCAAAAATGTTACACCACATTCAGTTTGTTTTTCACCAGCAAATGCAATGGCTGAAATTATATTGGAAAAGAGCCAGTGTTAATTTAAACTGGAGTATTTTGCTTCTGGTGGTCTCAGTCATCTACACTCTTAAATTATATATTGGTTCAGCAAAGAAACTTATTAATTGGGTGTTAACAATCTATATCAGTGATTCTCAATCTTTTTGATTCCAATGCCCCTTACTGTCCACAACAATATTTAACTTTCTTTTTTCTTTTTTTATAAACTCATAAACCTACAAAATGTTTTAGAACTTGGCGTAACTAGAATTAAGAACTAACGTATTTTGGCATAGAAATTGTATATTTGTTATAAAAATGTCTGTGGAATTACAAGATTTTATTAATTTACATGACTTCCACATCTAGTAACCAAACTTAAATAAAAAATGGGGTGAATTAAAATAGGAAACTAGATTTTTTTTAAGCTTGTTTTGACTTTAAATATTGTGTTTAAAACATAACACAATATTAACTTCTTATTTACTGAACTGTTGTTTAAAATCACATTTGCAATCGTGTTCTTCGTGACAAAAACAGCGCTTGTGTGATATTGCTTATTTTATGATATAAATATTAGACAAAATCTCATACTGGGGCATTTTTTTTTGCCTCCGAACACGACTCCTCTCTCTCGCTGCATTCTCAGGAGAGTTTTGGATCTTACATGCCCTGGATGGAGGTATCGGTCCAGACCTTACCTAACACAATAAAAAAAGAATGAGGGAAAACTTCTTACTATGTTTTGTGAGCCTTTAGAGGTGGGTCCCACTTTATATTAAGCATCTTCAATTACTAGTTGTATCAAACTGCTAGTTATATCAAAAAAGGGTTACACTTTATTTTACAGTACAGTGTAATTAATTACCCAAGAATTTACTGGTATAAAGTAGCTACATGGGTTAAGGTTAGGTTTAGGGAGTAGGTTCAGGGTTAGTGACTAGTTATTACCCAGTTATAGTAATTGCTAATAAGTACATAATACATGTGGAAAAGGTTTGTAAAATGAAGTGCTATCCAAAAAAGATTAATTGTTAGATACAATGTATTGTGTTCATGTGGGATTGCAAAACACTTTTGCTGCTACTGCGGTGGAATATGGGTAGGTTAGGGACAGGTTTAGTGGTATGGGTTAAGTCAACAGTGTAATTACAGATGTATTTACTTTAATTATAGCCGTAATTATGTGCATGTATTTTTAAAATATAAGTACAATATAAATATCTTTATCTACACAATAAGTGCATTGTACACTTAAACCCCCCCCCCCCAAAGTTATAAATCAAACAAAGATGAATGGAGTATATTTTACAAGAAAATGCTATTTCAGTTCAGTTTTTCTACTTCAAAATTTCATGTTTAATTCAATGTGTTTTCTGTTTATTTGTGAAATTTGCTAGCAATTCCTGAGTGAAAAATTGTTTCCACACTGTTTTTTAGTGTATAAAATTATACATTTAAATGTTAGTAAATGGTATTTAAATATACTTAATATAAAGTAGTTTGGAAATCTTTTATATGAGGTTCAAAAGAGAACACTAATGAAAAAGCTTCTATTCTGCCTTTTTCATTGTAATACAAACTTTTTTATTATACATTGTATTAACAGCAAAAATCTCAAGTGAAAAGTTACAAAAGTTTTAAGTATTTAATAGCTGTACAATTATTTTTTTTTACATTTATTAACATTATTTATAATTTATATTTAATATTTGTTAATATTTTTTAGAATAATAGTTATTAATATAAAAAAATCCATTCAATTAAACTAATTTGGGACAAATTTTGAAAACATACAATCATTTCAATATGTGAAAAGCCATGATATTCACTTTTGATGCACAATTCATGATGTCTCATTACTCTTTATAACCGAACATTTTAAATCCTTTTGAGCACAAACCACTTCTTCCTTCACTCACCCACTTCTTTGGCTCTCGATGTGTTGCCTGTTTCACGCATGGTTGTGTCCATCTCTGCGTCCGCAAACTCTTTCCTCCCATCTCCCTCCTCTCCTGTGCCACATCCTCTTCCAGCGCTCGCTCTGCCATGAGAACCACCGGAGAGACCACCGAACCAGTGTGTAAATGACAGCATCTGAGCGTTTCCTTCGAAATGCTTGAAGGGGTTCGGCCCTCTCCTCCACCCAAAGGCCCAATGTCCACCCCGCTCGGCTCCATCCCCTCCCTCTGCCTTATCTGGTGAGGTAATGTGGGGATCTTCAAGCGGTACGCTATCTCTCGCCCTGCCTCCCACGGGTGCTCACTGCCAAGGGAGCGGACTCAGGAGAGTTGCATGGTGTCCCCAGACAGGTCGGCAACAGCGGAGGGTCTTGGGAAACGTGGAGAGGCCTCTCGCAGCTGCGGACCCACAGCAGACGCAACCTTGACCCCTCGGGCTGCTGGGACGACGTGACCTAAACAATGCAAAGTTACTATGTCGGCTGTCAGCTTGATGGGTGTTGATCAGACTGCTTGGGACATGTTTGTCAAGGATATCTGGATAAAGAGATGTGATGTTGTTGTGCGAAAAACATGAAATATTGCTGTTCGTTGGGAACTGTGATGTATACAAGAACACAACAACAGGAATTAGAAGGACATGGCTATATAAAAAAACAAAGTTTGATATGCTTAACACATCTGCTGTTTAACTGCTACTGGCTGACAAAACATCACATATATGAAGAGAAAACAGGAAAATAGAACAAAGTTCCTCTGTACTTGCACAATTTATTGAACTATGCATTGAGACCTTTAAAAAAAGTTCTGTCTAGTCTAATATTCAAAATACTAGCTACTTCTAAAAAGGAAATGTTTTTGCTCAGAGGTTGCTCTCTTATCTATCTATAGCTGAAGATATATACACATATTTTCACATATATACCACATGTTTTGGTTTGATGTTATTTTCTTCCTTAGAGAAAATAACAATAGAATTAAATATGAAAAAGTTGTTAACATATATAAGAGCATGAGGGCAATCACAAAAAAAATCACATGTCACCCCAAAATCAAACAAAATTATATTGTTCTAATTTTGTGAGCATTTTAGGACCATATATAAATATAGTCAAGTCAAGTCTGCTTTATTGTCAATTCTTCCACATGTACAGCACATACATACAGAGAATTGAAATTGCGTTACTCTCAGACCCTTGGTGCATACAGCTAGCTAACAGTAGAACATAAATACAGATAGATACAGATTAAATATAAAATACAACTATACAAATATACAAATAAGGTCATGTAAAAAAATAAATAAAGCAGCACAAGGCACATGGCAGATAGAGTGCAAACCAGTTAAGTAAACAAACAGTGCAGATATAATGATTGTAGTGCAAAAGAGCTTATTCAGACTGATTAAAGTGACAAAAAGCTCTTTATATATATATATATATATATATATATATACAATCCTACAATCCAAATGGCTAAACACTTAGCTTTTAATGGCCTTAACCACAATTAACTGGTAAGGAAGTTAGCAAGAATTAAGCAAAAGCACTCTTAAATAGCCATTGCTTTCTGGAATAAAAAAAAAAATCACCATGAATTTTTTTTGACAGAATATGGGAAGTTTGATTCAGAGTGGTTCAGCAGAATTGTGTGGAGTGATGAATCACGATAAAACATGAGCTGCATGGTGATGCACCAGAGCGGTGTCTTTGAAGGTCTGGTGAGAAATATAATAATGAATGCATCTCTACCACTGTGAAGCATGGAGGAAGATGTGTTATGATGGGGGGGAGCCTTTTCACCTGCTGGTACTGGTGAGCTGTTTCATTGTTAATGCTTTGGAGTATAAGAGTATATTGCAAAATGGCTTGCTTCCCATGACTGAAAAATTGTTATCTAAAGAGGAATGATCAGACTTTTTTTCACTGCAAAGACAACCGAGAAGTGACCAGTAATTAGTGGTTAAATTTGTAAATGGACAAAATATTGTAAGCAAAATATTTAGCTATTTTTGGCTTGGCCCATTTTAAAAAATATTTTTAATTTAATTTTTACTTATTTGATAGTATACAGTATATGTGTGCGTACCTGGTATTCCCTTCATTATGGGGTCCAAACATCCCCACAAGGATAGGAATACCTTATGGGGACTTTCTTTCTTTCTTTTTTTTTTGGCCTCTACGAGGCAACAAGATTATAAATCATACAGAATGAAATTTTTTGAAAATCTAAAAATGCAGAACGTTTTCTGTGTTGGGTAGGTTTAGGGTTAGAGGAGAGTAAATACAGTTTGTACAGTATAAAAACCGTTATGTCTGTGGAATGTCCCCATAAAATATGTAAACCAGTGCATATGTGTGACATGAATTGTGACATGATTATTACACTTTATTAGGCTACATATTTTATTAATTACATATATTATATGAGTACTGAGAATGTAATGAAACTAACAAAACAAAACAAAACAACAACAACAAAACTGTTTTGGGACAGGATTGTATCTACTTAATGTTTCATTGAAAATATCTTAATGACCTTTATAATATGTTTAATTTTTTTTATGTAAAATGTAGTTTCTTGCTTTGTTTTCTTTATTTTGAGGTGAAAGTGTTTTGGGATGTGGATTTGGGTAAATCTGAGTACTGTGTGAGACTGTCTCACTCGGACATTGTGATCTATTTTCTAACTCTAGACATTTGACTATTTGTGTTTTTTCTTTTTTTTCCCGGGAAAACATCTGAGAAGCAGGGGAGAGCAGCAAAACATTTCCATTGTCCAGCATCTCGTTATTTTAAAATGGGTCTGCATTGCAACAATCACACTCTACCAAATTTATACCGTCTTTTCACTGGAAATCCAAGTCGTTTTATATTTTCAAAGTAGGCCTATGTAACCCAACTCAGACATAAACAGTTGCAAGCGCATTTGTCGACCATCGATTGCTCTGTGATCGACTGTCACGTCTTCATTCACAAGCATTGGGTACCACATGGTGGCAAAGGGGCTCCATACAGAGTGAAGTTCGCCAGTAATCACATGTGTTTTCTTAATAGTTACAGTCTAATAAGATAAAATGTCGCAGGTACAGGCCCGGTTCTTCACCGAAAACAAAAAGTGAGTATATTTGGTGTGCATAATACAAACAGCTGAAACGTTTAGCTTAGCTAGATATGAGCTATCCAGCTGATTTTGCTTAGTAGTATTCATAGTGTTTGTTTATATAGTGAAAGTCGTTTCTTTATAAGCTGTGCTCAAAATGATGTGGGTTTTTAACAGTTTTTGATATAAGCAGATGTAGGCTGTGTTTGTACTAGATGTAAGATGTTCTCCTCATGCTCTTCTCTGTAGGTATCTAATAGATGATGTTCCATTCTCCATCCCTGCTGCCTCGGAGGTGACGGACCTCAGTGCTGTCATCAACAAACTGCTGGAAGCTAAGAATGGTCAGCTTGTTTACCATTCATTCTTTTTGATCACGTGTTTTCACCTTGTTATGTTGCAGCATACTTGCCTACCATAACACTAAAAATAATTTTCTAAACATTGTGTAACTTCACAATGTTCAGCAATTGATATAAGGATACAGAAACGCATTAAAGCATGTCAACATATTCTGTTACACCAAATACACAAAATAATGATCTTTAAAAAAGCATCATATGACCCCTTTAATTCTTGATATTCTCATTTCCTCAATGAAATGACCATGGTCACTAAACATATAGGATGGGTTGGGATTTCAAGTTAGGATGTTTCTGTAATACAGCCCCAGATTCTGACTTTTGGAGCGGCCGTGCTTGATCATATTTCCCTTCTATTTGTCATTTAATTAAATTCACATCACTCATGTCTCTTTTTACAGATGGACACAAACATGTTGAGTTTGATTTCCTGGTTCAAGGTCAGTTTCTCCGCACTTCACTGGCCAGTCGCATGGAGACAGAGAACATCTCAACGGTATGGCAATGCTTTTAATGTAGTCTCGCCAGCACACATCTATGGACTGCCTACAGTCTGTTCATTGACATATTATGCGCACAACAATTACAAGCTCCAATCAGATTGCTTGACAGTAACATATTGTTTCAGTCAGACTATTTAAGACTGAATTTAAAGGATTAGTTAAACCAAAAATTTAAATTGTCATCATTTACTCACCCACTTGTTGTTCAAATCTGTAAGACTTCTGTTTATCTTTGGAACTCAAATGAAAATTTTGTTTTAATATTGCCTCAACATTTTTATAAAAGATTTCTATTTCCAAACAAATGTTTTTTTGAATGGTCTCTTCATCAAAAATCCTGGAAAATGTGTAAAAACATTAAAATAATAAGCAGGACAACTGTTTTCAACATTGTGAATTATAAAATAAATATTTCTTGAACATCAGATATGCATATTAGAATGATTTCTGTCTTATAATGTGACACTGAAGACTGAAGTAATCGCTGCTAAAATTGAGCTTTGCCATAACAGGAATAAATTACATTTTAAAATGTATTACAGTTAAAAAAACCTGTTATTTCAGATTGTAGATTCAGATTCAAATTGTAAACAAAAATGACACCGTAAAAGTAATCCATATGAATTGGTGCAATTGTTTAACTCTTTTCAAGCTGTGTTTAATGGTTAAACTGCTATGAAAGTGAAACAGTGAATCTGTTCAACTTGCAAAAATATATTTGCAGTTTGGTTAAATGCTCAAGTGTGTTGTATGTGTGTGTTTACAGGAAGACGTGGTGGAAATAGAATATGTTGAGAAGTTCACAGCCCCACAGCCAGAGGAGTGTATCATGCATGATGACTGGATCAGCTCGGTGGAGGCAGATTCTGAATGGTGCATTTCATGCAAAACTAAACAGAAGTCACAATCAATTTGCTTGGACAGTTTTGTGGCTGATATATAAAATTATTTCCTCTGCCCGAATCCCAGGATCCTCACAGGCTCGTATGATAAGACTGCACGGATTTGGTCTATGGAAGGGAAGGCAGTGATGACTGTGGCTGGACACACTGATGTTGTGAAGGATGTAGCCTGGGTGAAGAGAGGTTAGAATCTTTACAGTATGAGATGCCTAATGTAATTTGTATGAATCTGATGAGTGTTAATCTGAGAGCTAATGATGCATTAGGTTTCTGAATTTGTCAGTTCTTTTTCTGTTTGATGGTTCTGTGGCTTCTAGATGGTCTGAGCTCTCTGCTCCTGTCCGCATCTCTGGATCAAACAATCATGTTATGGGAGTGGAATTCCGAACGGAACAAAGTGAAGGCCCGACACTGTTGCCGTGGACACGCGGGAAGTGTAGACACAGTTGCTGTCGACCCCACTAGGACGAAGGTTTGTGTGTTTGCTACTCTTTCTGTCTGTTTGTCTTTTCTAATGTTAACCAAAAACAACATCATACATTTAGCTTGCTAGACATACTGTGTGTATGTCTAATGTTTTGTTTTCTCTTCAGTTTTGCAGTGGCTCATGGGACAAAATGCTTAAGATATGGTCAGCAGGTATGTTTTCTTTAGAACATTCAATGAGATGTTTAATTCAGAAAGATAAAAGATAAACATCCACCTTCAAAAAAGAAAGCAATGAAATGATGTCAAGTAATTCTTTAGAAAAAAGCTGACTTGTATTATTGTTGTCCTCAGTGCCAACAGAGGAAGAGGATGAGATCGAGGAACCCAACAGGCCTCGCAAAAAACAGAAAACAGAGCAGATGGGGCTCACGCGGGTTGGTATCTATGCATGCTCTTGACACAAGGACACTTGTTATTAATTAACACTTTGCAGCTTTATAAATTCTTGTTATTCTGCTCTAGACTCCCCTCATGACTTTCTCTGGTCATAATGAGGCAGTGTCCTCTGTGCTCTGGATGGACGCTGAGGAGCTGTGCAGTGCATCATGGGATCACACCATCCGTCTATGGGATGCAGAGACTGGTGGACAGAAGAATGCAATAGTGAGTGACACCAGTTCATCATAGAAATATAGTATTAGATCCATTTGTTTTTGTGTGAAAGTGATTTCATTTTTTCCCCTCTAAGAACATATTATAACATTTTTCAGTTCTCTAGTGTCTGCATTGTGTCACAGATGTGGACAGGAGAGCATAATCAAATGTTATTTATGAACTATTTATAAATAATAATTGTAATTGTTGTTGTTGTTGTTTCTAAATAATTTATAAATAACATATTAAAGGTTACATGTATTTTATAAATTATTTATAAATAATAATTATAAACAACAGTTTATGCTTATTATTGATACTTTTTTCCATTTTTACTTATAACTTAGTCTCTTTTACTTATTTATAAATAATAATTTGAATAATAATACTACTACTAATTATTATAATAATTTTTGTAATAATTATTATAATTATTGTGATGGGTGGGGCTTCTGGACAAGTGAAGTGTGTAGTTTTTGCACCACTGGTGTCACCAAGCATAAAATAATGACTGTTTTCATACATTGTTTCTGAAAATTTCCCCTTCTGCCACTGGACAGACAAACGGAAAGTTGTACACCATTGGTTTAGCCACTGTTGATCTGTTGGGCTGATCACAGTGTTTTCTGCTTACTACTAGTCTCTGCATATTAAGTTGGGTCAGGAGAATGTATTTTAAGAAGTGAAAAATATACACGCATTACCTTTAAGGACTGTTGGGTTTACAGACTGATGTTCTTGCATTGCAGACGGGCAGTAAGGTTTTCAACTGTATCTCATACTCTCCACTGTGTCGCCGTCTGGCCTCGGGCACCACCGACAGACATGTGCGTCTATGGGACCCAAGATCTAAAGGTCACTATCAGAGATCCCATATAATGATGCCCTTTCATACTAAGGTATTGTCATTGCTCATATCTCTCGGTTTGTCCAGACGGCTCTCTAGTTCTCCTGTCTCTAACGTCCCATAACGGTTGGGTGACGGCAGTCAGGTGGTCTCCATCTCACGAGCATCAGCTGGTGTCCGGATCTCTAGATAATGTGGTCAAACTGTGGGACACAAGGAGGTGTGCGACTTACAGATACATTATAACCCAACACCATCCTGTTCCCACATGTCTGTCCCTAACAGTCCTGGTTTCTGCTTTACAGCTGTAAAGCTCCACTGTATGATCTTGCTGCCCATGAAGACAAAGTAATGTGCGTTGACTGGACAGAGAATGGGGTATGACAAACCATTCAAATATTTGTCTGTTTTACCAGCACTGTTAAATACGCCAAGAAATCAAATGGGTTGTTCACATCAAAATTAATATTCTGTGCGATAAACATTTTAATTGTAGACAAACTTTGATGTTGGCTTGGGAAAGCCTAGCCTGAAAGTTTAAAAAAACTTCCAAAAATTTTAAAAAGATGGCATGATAGCATGATTTAACACACTGCTAGCATGTTTTATGTCATAAGTAGCATGTTGTATAGCGTGATTTATCACACTGGTAGCATGACTTAGGACTGCTTGTATGATTCAGCACAATGCTAGCATATTTCTAGCATGATTTAGCACACTGCTAGCATGTTTGGGACCGATAAAATGTGCTCTAGAATGGCAATGTCTTGTCTCCCTAAGATATGAATAGCGCTTGCTTCCTCCTGGCAATTTCTATAGTCACAATAAAATTATTTGTTGGTTTGCACGCCTAACAATTGTTTATGGTAAAATGCCCAGAATATGTTATTTTGAAAGTGTTTAATTAGGCATAGTACAAGGCAATGGTTCTCAACCAGGGTCCTCAACAAATTCCCAGTAAGTCAGAAAATTGTTTACAATTTACTTATTTTAACATGATCTTAATTAAAATGTTAATAACACTAAATCTTGAAATGACATCATAGTTTTGAGTTTATGTGTTTTTATTACAACCAGAAGTACTTGTCAGCTTAGATATGAGGGCCTTTAAATATTGTCTTGGAAAAAGAGGGTCAAAAAGGTTGAGAACCATTAGTCTGTAAGGATTTGTCCTATACCTACTTCCTGTTTCAATAGAAAACACGGTAAAGAAAACTGTATGCCGAACCATTTCATGGGGTCTTTAAAAGTGAGTAAACTTGAAGTATATTTCTGTGGATTTATCACAATTTCTTTTCTCTGTCTGCTTTCGTTTCTAGCTGATTTTGAGTGGAGGAGCAGATAACAAACTCTACACATACAGATACTCGGCATGTGTCTCGGATGCAGGAGCGTAGAACAGTCTTCTCTGGTGCCAGCTGTCCTTTTACTTTGGAATCGTCATTGGGAACATAAGCAACATCAACTTTTACTTTATAACCAACAACAAACTCTTACTTTATGAACCAGCTACAAACATACAACAAAACCTCACAGCCTTACGAGAGACAAACACATAGTTCATGAACAAATTGCTGTGCAAATCATGTGTAAAGCTATTCTTATGTACATTGTCACATTCAGTTCATTGGAGTGCTTTACATATGAATGAATGGTTTCAAGAATCATTTGCTCTAATTTGATGAGCTTCTGTTCAATGAATTAGGTCTCATCCAACCTCATTCAATGTGACAATTTACATAACGGGTTTACCGATGATTTACACACAAATCAATAAGTTCTGCTCATGTTTTATGAGTAAGGCACATAGTCTTATGTTTATTGTTCACAGTGATATTCAGTGTTTAATGCTCAATACAGCATCTGAAACCAGTCATGTGTCAGTTTTTACTCTGTTGCCTTTTCATAACAAATCATAAAAGTTAAAATTGTTCAATTGTTGGTTAGTTGTGTGGTAAATTGTGACGAGTTCTGTAGTTTTAATAATTTTGAATTTGAAATGATATATTTTGTTTGTTCTTTCACGCATAACGTCCTGTCTTTAAATATGATACTGTTCCAGATAATGTTGATCTCGGGACTGTACTGAAGTGAAATAAATTCTAAATTACAGTTAAAATGGAGAATGTGTTTTATTTCGCGCCAGTTCGAGAGCGGTCAGTGAACGTCCAGCCGGCAGGTGGCGGTAGAGTTCTGGGTTAGTTTACATTTCTCAACCGGTTTATCCGTAGAGAAAGCGTGCTGGACATGGCCGCTGCAGCAGTGACGTCCTAATCTATCCTGCAATTTTTGTATTCAAATGTGTTAAACCACCACTGAATTCACAACAGGAGAGTGTTTTTTAGGGCTGACACCATGGGGAAGAAAGATAAGAGTGTTCGAGGTAAGATGGATGCCATGCTTTAGAAATAAACACAATTTAATCAAAGTTTGATGGACCATGCAAGATCTGCTGTTATCTACCGTGTTTAACTAATGCAGCAGAAACCATTACAAAGGCATTATGGTTTAAAGATAACCATGAGCTTATTTCTGTTCAAAAGTAATATCATATAAACATTATGGTATACATACATCTAAACAGACTCTTAAATCAGGAGTGCTCAATCCTGTTCCATTCCCTTTTGAAAATGAAATACCATTACTTATATTGCACTTATAGTGTACTTAAAGTGAATATATTATAAAGGTGGATTGTGTGTATATATACACTAATAAAGAACATACTTGCAGATAATATAGTTGTAATGAAATAAAACGGCACTTAAGGGTGCTTAAAGAAAGTAAGTACACCTTGCAATGTCCAATTAAAAGTTTTACTTTGCATCTTAAGTCATTATATTTTGATGATCTTTTGTCATGCTTTGAAGAAGTACACTTATATGTGTTCAGTACAACATACATGTGAAGTACTTGATTACAATTTTAACTTCGTTTTTGATATTACATTTAAAGTTATTTTAAATGTAATAGATTGTACTATAATTGCAAATGTGTAATTAAAATGTTATTAAAATTTATGACACAAGTTTCAACAGAAGTTACATTTTAGTTTACTATAAATGCTTGTCAGTGCATTCAGCAGTACATTTTAATCATATTTCAATGACAATATTAGTAATTATGAAATTACAGAAATACTTGGGTGGGTTCAATTAACTGCATTTAATAAAAAATAATTGTTACATTCACATTACATTCACAGTCGCACTTAAGAATATTCTTAAGTATATTATTTACATCATAGACACTCCTTGTAAAATTATGTTAAAGTTTAGATCCAGATATTGTTTCTAAATGCTATTAACTTAAACTATTGCTAAAAACACCTGACCAGCGAGGTCTTTAGGTTCTTTTTTTGGAACTCACAGACAAGGTTTAAACTATAACCAGATCTTCTAAAATCGCTTAAGTGTTTTTTTGGTTTTTTTTTTTCACTTTAGATAAAAAGTCCAAGAAACGTTATTATGATGAGGAAGAGGATGATGAAGAGGTGATGGGCAGTGAGTCTCAGGAGGCTGTTCCAGCAGCTGCTGGGAAGCAGGTGGATGAATCCAGCACTAAACTGGATGAGTATGGAGCCAAAGACTACAGACTACAGATGCTTCTCAAGAATGACCACACTTCCCGGCCCCTATGGGTGGTAAGACTAAAGATCCTTGATTTATTAGGCAGTTACAACAGAAGCTACGACTATCCCTTTATGTATGTGTTTGACTGTTGTAGGCTCCTGATGGTCACATCTTCCTAGAGGCTTTCTCTCCCGTGTATAAATACGCTCAGGACTTCCTGGTGGCCATATCAGAGCCGGTGTGCAGACCTACCCATGTGCACGAGTACAAGCTGACGGCTTATTCTCTATACGCCGCTGTGAGTGTCGGCCTGCAGACCTCTGACATCATAGAGTACCTGCAGAAACTCAGCAAGACCTCTGTGCCAGACGGCATAGTGCAGTTTATAAAGGTGTGTGTGTGTGTTGGAAGTGAAGTCTGTGTGAACCATGATTGTGGGAACCATTCCATACTCTTAAACCAATGCACTTGCACATTCACACTCCAAAAAAGTGTGTATTACAACTCTTTGTTGAATTGCATGTTTCTCATTTGCAAGTCACTTTAGATAAAAGCATCTGCTAAATGCATAAATGTTATGTAACATATATATATATATTTTTTTTTTACAATTTTTATATATCAAAGCCACTCTTTTACTCTCTCTGTTCTCCTGCAGTTGTGCACAGTGAGCTACGGTAAAGTCAAACTGGTCCTGAAACACAACAGGTCAGTTCGTTCTACATAGATTCCTCTTTCTTTACTTCTTACTAAAGAAAGGTTAAATAATTAGATATGTATGAGCACGTTGTATATTGAATATTACATATCACTTATGGTCTATTGAATGTTTTAGATGTTAGTTCTGACATCTGGTGGTGTTTTGAGCATAGCAGATAGTATTTAGATAAGAGGAAGTTGGGTGTTGTTTAGTCTCAGCCTCAGACGTCACGCCCACGGACCGTTGGCTAATGCTGATGCATACGGCACACAAAAGTGGAAACACTTCAGGAGTTTCGAAGTCGTCATCGGATTGGTTGAATTATACAGGATTTCCGGGAGACTTGTGTGTCGCGTTCTATAAGGTTCCGCCTGGAAACAAAGATGCCGTGACGCCAAACCCCCTCACGAATGTAGAAAGCCGTCGCGTTTACAACTGTGACAATGAGCGCTTATCAGGATCAACTAAACTGGATTTTCAAAAGTATGTGAAATATTTAAAGTTTGCGGCACAGAATCTTTAAAATACACCGGTCTGTTATTGTGGCGACATTTCCACGCCCCGAAACGTGACGCTGAAACGAACTGTGATTGGTTGTTTGACATGTCGGTCAAACGGCCTCATGGGCGGGCCTTGGCCAATGAAAGCTGCCATGGATTCCACACCTTCAGCCGTCAGTCTGAAGGTCTGGCTACGCGAGACTAGGTGTTGTTTGGCTAGGGATACTCTTTGGATTCAGCTGAACTTGGATGTGAAGTGTTAGCTTTGAATCTTAAGATTGCATGTACTTGATTCAGAAGCATAAATGTAAATTTAATGGTGAAATTTAATTGTTTATTGTGGACTACGGTTCAGTAAGATTTTTGTAAAATGTTTTTTAAAAGAGTGTCAAGGCTGCATTTATTTGATCAAAAATACAGTAAAAACAGTAATATTGAAATATTACAATTTAAAAGTAACCGTTTTCTATTTTGATATTTTTTTAAATGCTATTTTTCAGTCTTCACTGTCATATGATCCTTCAGAAATCATTTTACGATTCTAATCTGATGCTTAAACACTTAGTGGAGGATTTTGCTGCTGAATATTTTTGTGGATTTATTTTGTTTTTTTTTCTTTATTTCAGGATCGTTTAATAAATGGAAAGTTAAAAACAGCATTCATTTGAAATATATATATTTTTTGTAACATTGTAGATGTCTTTATTGCCACATTTGTGACCCTGGAGCACAAACTAGTCTTAAGTCGCTGGGATACATTTGTAGCAGTAGCCAAAAATACATTGTATGGGTCAAAATTATTGAATTTCCTACTGTAAATATATCAAAACTTAATTTTTGATTAGTAATATGCATTGCTAAGAACTTCATTTGGACAACTTTAAAGTCGATTTTCTCAATATTTTGTTTTTTTTTACACAGTCAGATTCCAGATTTCAAATAGTTGTATCTCGGCCAAATATTGTCCAATCCTAACAACCTTACATCAATGGAAAGCTTATTTATTCAGCTTTCAGATGTTGTATAAATCTCAATTTCGAAAAATTGACCCTTATGACTGGTTTTGTGGTCCAGGGTCACATTTGATCAGTTTAATGCATCCTTGACTTGCTATGTAAAAGTATAAAAATTGTACTGACCACAGACTTTTTGGTGAGTTCATAAAAACTAGACACTGCAACAACTACATGGCATTAATAGTGCAGATGGTTAAGTTTGTGTGTGTGTGTTGAGAACAGGTACTTTGTGGAGAGTGCGTTCCCTGATGTCATTCAGAGGCTCTTACAGGACACAGTGATTCGGGACTGTCGTCTTCGGTCTGCTGAGGGTGAGGAGACTGAGCTCATCACTGAGACCATCTCTAGCAAATCTGCAGTAAGTATGAGCACAAAACATGTTGTCTAGGTGGAAACATTAAGACACTTACAGTGGAGCAAAACTAAGGCCCATTTCTGGTACCATCGTCCTGTCCAGATCTCAAAGTCTCAGCAGGACAATGGTGGTCCATCCACCTCCCAGCCTGCAGACGGGCAGTGCACAGGAAATCAGGTGCCAGAGGACATCTTCAGTTACTACGAGCAGATGGACAAAGAGGAGGAGGAGGAGGAAGAGACACAAACAGTGTCTTTTGAGATCCGTCAGGTGTGTGAATGAGAATGTTACTTCATTGTGAGTTTAGGGTTAATTTACCTTGACTGTTCCTCTGACAGGCTTGGCTTAGTTCAAATGGTTATTCAGTGAAGATTTCATGCACAGTAATCTAATTGTTTCTTCCTATTTGTGCTGGCACTTGTTAGGAAATGATAGAGGAGCTTCAGAAACGTTGCATTCAGTTAGAATATCCTCTCTTGGCTGAATATGATTTCCGTAACGACACGGTAAACCCAGACATCAACATGGACCTGAAGCCCACTGCTGTGCTGAGACCATATCAGGAAAAGAGTCTAAGGAAGATGTTTGGGAACGGCAGAGCTCGATCTGGAGTCATCGTCCTGCCTTGTGGTAATTAATCTCTTAACTTATGTACAGTGTTGGAATCATTTCTTCCCAGAAGCATTTGATGCCTAGTCTTGGACTGTAGGGTGTCAGACAAGG
Source organism: Sinocyclocheilus anshuiensis (assembly GCF_001515605.1). Classification (NCBI taxonomy): domain Eukaryota; kingdom Metazoa; phylum Chordata; class Actinopteri; order Cypriniformes; family Cyprinidae; genus Sinocyclocheilus; species Sinocyclocheilus anshuiensis. The sequence continues at coordinate 560,630 of NW_015557102.1, read as the reverse complement.
CTTTGGAAAATGTAATTATACAATTTAGTAATGATATTTGGGAAGAGTAATGAAATCATATGAAATGAGTCATTTCATACTATTTTCCATCAATGCCCTCATTGCAACAATTATGATATAGACTTTACTGAAATTTAGTAGTTCTACCTCCAAATTAGACTACACAAGATCTTTGTACGTTTCCTTGACTTGCAACTTAAACTAATGACAGAAACCATGTCTTGCACCCCAGAAAAAAAACAAAACCTAAACAAAGAGTGTGGGAAAACACCTGGATATGTATTTTTAATAATTATTAATGGAATATTCATTTTCCAAAACAGTTAAAAGCATTTTTTTCATTGCCTGGGTTCAAGAAATGCACAATTTCTTTATTTTGTTACATGAAAAGAGGCTTTTTTTTTTTTTTACTTTAAAACCTTGTGCTTTGAAGATAAAGTGAATAATTTCTGCACCATAAAGGGATTATTGTGCTTGCTCTGCCAAAACACAAAAAATTATACATTTTAACAATGGTATGAATTTAACAGATTTTATGTAAGTAAATTTATAATTAATATATTATTTTGAATGTATAATTGTTACATTGATTCCTTAATTTAAATTTATTTAAAAAAAAAAAAAGGTTTTATACCTTTATAATTTTTTCTATACAAATTTATTGGTTATAAAAAATAGAAAAAAAATTTTTTTAAATAATTGCTGGAAATTGTACAGTTATTATAATTAGTCTTAAAACTCCAAGACAGCTATAATATCATAAATATCATAATATCATTCACAGCGAGTCATTGAAATTTTTTTAAATAATTGCTGGAAATTGTACAGTTATTATAATTAGTCTTAAAACTCCAAGACAGCTATAATATCATAATATCATTCACAGCTTTAACCAACTGTTTAAGCTTACAAAGCATAAAAAAATGTACAAGATCAAAGAATTTAAGACTACATTACCAGAGCAACTAGGGTTTAGAAGCTCTTTGAATGTTGTTATTATTGAGATAAATTGAACTGAATCGACATTGAGGTCTTTTGTTATTCTACTGTTCTGTCCCACAGGTGCTGGAAAGTCACTGGTGGGCGTCACTGCTGCCTGCACAGTGCGTAAGCGCTGTCTGGTGTTGGGAAACTCCTCTGTGTCAGTGGAACAGTGGAAGGCTCAGTTTAAGATGTGGTCCACCATCGATGACTCCCAGATCTGCCGTTTCACTTCAGATGCAAAAGACAAACCCATCGGCTGCTCGGTGGCCATTAGTACTTATTCTATGCTGGGCCACACCACCAAACGCTCATGGGAGGCTGAGAGGGTCATGGAGTGGATGAAAAGTCAGGAGTGGGGGCTCATTATACTAGATGAGGTGCACACAATCCCAGGTAGGTTTAGTGTGTGAACATCACACACCATAACTGCAACTTGATAAAATATCAAGCGAGAAATCGTGTCGTCAAATTTTTTTTTGGCCTCTTAGATTCTTTTTTCCTCATTTCACACTAGTTAGCTCCACCCACCGTGAAATTTCAGTAATTTCAAGACAGATGACCAATTGTAATTCAGTATGCAGATATTACAAAGACATCACTGCTGTTTTTGGATTTTGAACAGAAAATATTTTAACAATGGGACATTTTCTTACCTGCGGTCTTGAAGGGATATTTCACCTAAAAATAAACTTTTTTTCACCATTTTATTTTCAACTTATTTTCAACTTCAAAAAGGTCATAAAGACATTATAAAGGTAATCTATATGAATGGATATTTATTGGAATGAATATGAAGAGTTTGGTTCCAAAACGCGATAAACGCCATTTTTAAAAAAATTGAGTTTGATGTCATTGATGAACCTGTGGTGGTTTCTGCGGTGGGGAAGAAATGTAGGCTATTAATAAGATTAGTATTGACCAAGTTCAGAGGCTGTCATATGTGGATCAACTTAATTTGTTGTGTATTTACTTGTTATTGTGTTGTGTAATTGTGTATTTACAACAGTTTCAATATGAGTTACAAGTCCGACTCTCTAACCATTAGGCCACGACTTCCCCATACTTGGTTTAATCCATGGGTAGTTTCTGAAGAGGCCAAAATCACTTTCTATTAGGGCTGGGTTTTGACACAAATTTCATGATTCGATTCGGTTCTCATTCACAAGCTTGCGATTCGATTCGACATCGATTATTTTGGATATATAGCAGGTACAGTACATGCCAAATTTTCTCAAGGGAAAAAAATCTCAACTAATGTTGTAAAATATACACGAGAGTCAGTTGGTACAACATTACTATAATATTGAAGGTTAAAATTTACTGATTTGTTAATTTACACTTAATTAAGTTTTTAAAATAATAAAGTTACAATTACATAATAATATTTCCACTTCAATTCGTTTTTCTGAAATATAAACATAATGGTGGCTGTCATAAAAACTTGATGGATTTATTCAAACATAAATTAAACATTGAAGAACAG